>NC_080671.1:410018936-410278834 GCF_030247195.1 Topomyia yanbarensis | reverse complement strand
CTCTGATCTCTGATCTCTGAGCTCTGATCTCTGAGCTCTGATCTCTGAGCTCTGATCTCTGAGCTCTGATCTCTGAGCTCTGATCTCTGAGCTCTGATCTCTGAGCTCTGATCTCTGAGCTCTGATCTCTGAGCTCTGATCTCTGATCTCTGAGCTCTGATCTCTGAGCTCTGATCTCTGAGCTCTGATCTCTGAGCTCTGATCTCTGAGCTCTGATCTCTGAGCTCTGATCTCTGAGCTCTGATCTCTGAGCTCTGATCTCTGAGCTCTGATCTCTGAGCTCTGATCTCTGAGCTCTGATCTCTGAGCTCTGATCTCTGAGCTCTGATCTCTGAGCTCTGATCTCTGAGCTCTGATCTCTGATCTCTGATCTCTGATCTCTGATCTCTGATCTCTGATCTCTGATCTCTGATCTCTGATCTCTGATCTCTGATCTCTGATCTCTAATCTCTGATCTCTGAGCTCTGATCTCTGAGCTCTGATCTCTGAGCTCTGATCTCTGAGCTCTGATCTCTGAGCTCTGATCTCTGAGCTCTGATCTCTGAGCTCTGATCTCTGAGCTCTAATCTCTGAGCTCTGATCTCTGATCTCTGATCTCTGACCTCTGACCTCTGATCTCTGATCTCTGATCTCTGATCTCTGATCTCTAATCTCTGATCTCTGATCTCTGATCTCTGATCTCTGATCTCTGATCTCTGATCTCTGATCTCTGATCTCTGATCTCTGATCTCTGATCTCTGATCTCTGATCTCTGATCTCTGATCTCTGATCTCTGATCTCTGATCTCTGATCTCTGATCTCTGATATCTGATCTCTGATCTCTGATCTCTGATCTCTGATCTCTGATCTCTGATATCTGATATCTGAGCTCTGATCTCTGGTCTCTGAGCTCTGATCTCTGAGCTCTGATCTCTGATATCTGAGCTCAGATCTCTGAGCTCTGATCTCTGATCTCTGATCTCTGATCTCTGATCTCTGATCTCTGATCTCTGATCTCTGATCTCTGATATCTGATCTCTGATATCTGATATCTGATCTCTGATATCTTATCTCTGATATCTGATCTCTGATCTCTGATCTCTGATCTCTGATCTCTGATCTCTAATCTCTGATCTCTGATCTCTGATCTCTGATCTCTGATCTCTGATCTCTGATCTCTGATCTCTGATCTCTGATCTCTGATCTCTGATCTCTGATCTCTGATCTCTGATCTCTGATCTCTGATCTCTGATCTCTGATCTCTGATCTCTGATCTCTGATCTCTGATCTCTGATCTCTGATCTCTGATCTCTGAGCTCTGATCTCTGATATCTGATCTCTGATCTCTGATCTCTGATCTCTGATCTCTGATCTCTGATCTCTGATCTCTGATCTCTGATCTCTGATCTCTGATCTCTGATCTCTGATCTCTGATCTCTAATCTCTGATCTCTGAGCTCTGATCTCTGAGCTCTGATCTCTGAGCTCTGATCTCTGAGCTCTGATCTCTGAGCTCTGATCTCTGAGCTCTGATCTCTGAGCTCTGATCTCTGAGCTCTAATCTCTGAGCTCTGATCTCTGATCTCTGATCTCTGACCTCTGATCTCTGATCTCTGATCTCTGATCTCTGATCTCTAATCTCTGATCTCTGATCTCTGATCTCTGATCTCTGATCTCTGATCTCTGATCTCTGATCTCTGATCTCTGATCTCTGATCTCTGATCTCTGATCTCTGATCTCTGATCTCTGATCTCTGATCTCTGATCTCTGATCTCTGATCTCTGATCTCTGATCTCTGATCTCTGATCTCTGATCTCTGATCTCTGATCTCTGATCTCTGATATCTGATATCTGAGCTCTGATCTCTGGTCTCTGAGCTCTGATCTCTGAGCTCTGATCTCTGATATCTGAGCTCTGATCTCTGAGCTCTGATCTCTGATCTCTGATCTCTGATCTCTGATCTCTGATCTCTGATCTCTGATCTCTGATATCTGATCTCTGATATCTGATATCTGATCTCTGATATCTTATCTCTGATATCTGATCTCTGATCTCTGATCTCTGATCTCTGATCTCTAATCTCTGATCTCTGATCTCTGATCTCTGATCTCTGATCTCTGATCTCTGATCTCTGATCTCTGATCTCTGATCTCTGATCTCTGATCTCTGATCTCTGATCTCTGATCTCTGATCTCTGATCTCTGATCTCTGATCTCTGATCTCTGATCTCTGATCTCTGATCTCTGATCTCTGATATCTGATCTCTGATATCTGATATCTGATCTCTGATATCTTATCTCTGATATCTGATCTCTGAGCTCTGATATCTGATCTCTAATCTCTGATCTCTAATCTCTGAGCTCATCTCCTATCTTTGATCTTTAATTTCTGATTACTGTTTTTGGATTCCTGATTTCCGAATGCCTAATATTTAATGGCATCCTTGTATGTACCATTGTTTACTCCGTACCTATAATTGTTCAGAAACTTTGTCACAAGAATTTTGATTTTCAATTTTTCCACACTCTTTTTATTCTGATCAGCGTGCAATACAAAGGTTCTAATGTTTTGACTTCGTTTCATCAATATCTGGTACTGTCTTAGCGCCAGATCGACTTTTAGTCGCAAGTCACGTCCCACAAGTTCTGTTCGCTGATGAGAAACTGTTAAATCAAAACGGTGGTCCACTAACCGGAACCATGTTTTGATGTTTCTTTGTTGTTTTTATCCATCTCAACTCTCAAATTCATTCTATTGATTTGAATTAATATGAAGAAAGTCTCTTTATATAACTCATTGGCCTAAAGACTGAGACAAAATAATGAGCATTCGATTCGCTCATGCACAAACAGTTCAAAAGAAATTGTGTAATGCTGCTTCTTGAGAATTTAACAAATATATTGATACACACCAATTTAAAAGCAGCTCACGGATTGTTTTTCGAGTAATCTATAGAATAGTGCTGCGCTCTTACTAATTAAATGAATATGGAAATACCAACCCTACTATCTGATTTTTCTTTCGCTACCAAAATAGTAGCAACATCGCCATGTGGAACCAATTCCAGTAACAGATTGACGATCATCGTTTCAACGAAATTCAAATAAATATTCAACTTCCTATGTACTACCAATCGTACAGCTTCGACCGTGTTATCAAATCTGGATAATCCTCCTCCAGAGGGGTTGGAATCGAAACGATATTTTTGTAACTCTATCAACCCGAGCATAGCTTTTTACGTACCTACGACCGGAACACCTGGCGAGCAGATTTTTGCGTAGAAATTTTCGCATGTTCAACCAGTAGCTGCACCATGGGAATCATTCGAACGAACGAGTTGCCAATCATGGATTTTCGAGTTGGAAGCAAAAAAATCACAGCGAACGGTACGAATGTTAGAATGTTTTTACATTGTGTCTATTGCTGGGCTGCTACAGTGCCTGTAATCGAAAGTCCCATGTTCTATATAACTCCCTATCTACATGAGACTGACTTGCTATTATAGGTAGCACAGAAATGCATCAGAATCTAGCAGAATTGATTGGTTGATGCAAGAAAATCGGCTGATTCCAAATTTATCAATTTCATGACTTGCTGTATCGCACTGCATCAAATTAAAAAATATTTTGGGATGATTGGATTAACCGCTATTCCAATTAACATAAATGCCAGATAATATTGAGCTCGAAAAAAAAAAATGATTTCAGCCCGCAATAATAATAATAAAGTAAGTCATTCCAGTACTACAAGTGTTTCTGAACCGAATACCTGTAGTCAGAAACGAATCTCCATAGCTCGCCATTTCGGCAAGCTAATAATCTTCCGTAGCAATCAAGCATGTAAATTGGCTGTTTGTTTTGTCGTGTGATATCAGTAACTGTTTATCGAGGTTGTTAACAATTAATGTTATTGCTCGAACGTGTGCTGCGGTAGTAAATATGTACAACGGTGACAAGAAGCTAGCTTAAATTCACACATTTCTAACAAGCGGTGAGCCGCCAGGTGTTAATGGTATTCACCCCCATTACCATGTAATGGGAGGGATTTACTTGAGCTTTGGTTCCAGTGCGGGATGGTGCTAATATGAAGTATAATTAAGCAATCGCCATGTGCGCCATAATCCTACAATTGGTGTTTGGTTGTTTCAAAAAGAGCGTTTACGTACGAGGGTGTCAGAACTTTATTAGTGCGTAACAGGATATGATTATAGAGTTAGAGAAGTCACAAAATGAAACATTCTTTGCTTCTGTTTAATAGTCGTTCTAACTTCGAATTATGCAATTGATTTTTAACATACAAACAAATCAGTATTGCCTAAAAATCATGATTGTACTAGCTGAATCAGTAGATGTCAGATTTCGATTGCTTTCAATCCTCTGCATCCACCACACGGATAAATTGTTTTGAATCGAGTTCCTATATTTCAAAAACTGAATCACGAAGCTGTTTTACTAAACTTGTGCTATAAACAACACAGCTTATCGGAAGAAAAGAAAAAAAGATGAGGTTGATTGCCACAATTTGTCGTCGTTGAGCAGCCCAAAACTTGCACCATTAGGTACTGACGTGAAAATTTATTAGTCTCAATTGAAAGGGTGTCGGAAAACTTGGTAAACACCCCGAACAGGGTCACGTTTATGGGTTATTCCAAGTAAAACCTTTTTTCAAATACTCCGGGTCTGGGGATGTGTGCGTTTTGGAAGTTAAGTTAATGGAATCCTAATTGGAAACTTTCTGACAGTGGTCACAAATACCAAATCTATTAATTTAAGGAAAGATCAGCTAAGAGCGAGGTTCATAAATAGAATTTCTTTAAATCACAATTTCACTAATGTAGACAATACAGTTGCTTTTTTGTGTGATACAGGTTACAGAGAGGTATTCATATAAACGGGGCCTCAATTTCGTTCATGTACTAATGAAAACTAAAATCCCATGAAACTGAAACTTTCGGATTTGAAGCGAAAAAGAAATGTATGAAAATGTAAATCTCGAACATCGTTTTTCTCGGCTTGCTGTTTTTCAATAAGGGACTCTTATGCTTTTTTGGGCAGTGCAGTGCTTGGAAACTTTTTTTCGGCAATTCATTACAATACCTGCAAATTACTATCTCTCGCATCAGACAGTATACGTAGTTTCAACTTTTTGATAGCAAAAAATATAATCACTGAACTTAATAATAAAAAATAAAAATAACTAATCATTCTTCATATCATGAGCTGTTTTTGAAGGCAGATAGTTTCTTATTGGTAAATTGCAACATACATGTACGTAACCATTTATTAAAGTATATGTGTATTTTCTAGACCTAATTACAAATGAGCATCAGCCAAGCGTTCGCTTCTTTTGAGCAAAACTTTCTTCAAGTCTGTGTAGCACGATAAAATGTTGATCGATTTTAGTCAGCTTACAGCAATTTTAGTCAGCTTACAGCATTCTACGAAAAGTGCAAACATTAAAGCTCCTACCGTCCGACGCCATCGGCACCGAAAAATAAGTTTCAATTCATCAAGATGATAGTTTATTCCTCACGTCCTTTATGACAACCATTCATTATGCCTAATGGCCATTATGCCTAATGGCCATTATGCCTAAGGTATTTATGCCTAATGGGGTATATTAAGTTAATACATTTTCGTAGATAAGACATATGAGGGCACCCAACTAATCCGAAGGCATTTCTTCTTCACCAGATCGTCCCGATAACGCAATATCTTTTTTTCCTACTGCCGTTCAATCCCATCTTTTAGAATTCCGTCCTTTCCAACTGTCTTGCCGTTTTTCGTTTGTTCGTTTAACAACGGTTCCGGCAGCATAAAGTACTAAGTCACTGTCCAGACATAACACAGACTCAGGTGATTTGGATTTAAAAATGCCAAAACATTCTGACTCATGCGGTAGAAGACAAAGAGTTTGTCGTCGGGAAACTTACTCGAATGACCCTATTCTACGCTTTTCTAAACTTTCTTCCTTCAAATCTTTACTCTTCCTTGAGTACTATGGCTCTTAATATTGAGAAATACTTCACACCTTCCTTCATTTGAATCAATGTTTTGGAATTTCTTCGATTGGCGGCGCTAGCATGCAAAAATCAACGTTATGAGATAGTATTTTCTGTCTACCTTGGAAAGTCGTATTAGTTCTTGAGGTGTCTTACAGTTCGTGATATTTAATATTTTTTTAGGAACTTTTCTTTCCTATTCCTTTCGTCCAAACTTTTATAATTTTTAGCTTCCTCAGACCCCAATTTGATGTATTCCTTTATTTGATGTAGTCCTTCATTCGTCAAAAAATCTGAGGTTTAGCACAATCGAAAGACCTTCCATCGAAAAAATACTTTATTGATTTAATATCGCTCTAGATCATTACCCCGAAGCGGTTTTTAAAGGGACGTTTTTCGATCGTACTAAACCCCAGCGTTTTTACTTAATTGGGGTAAAATTTACTGATGAATCTGAAAATGAAAGAATTTTGTATGGGAAATGGGTTGGAATGAAACTCCGAAAAAAAATATATTTTGAAAATATAAAGTTTCTGAAGAAAATGTAATATTTTTCGGTTTGCAAGACAACCGAAAATCTTACTACAAGCTTATATGTCTATGTTTTAGATACAACCTCTACACTGGAGGCCCGAAATTTAGTTGTTGTTATGAGGTAAAGATTGGAAATTATCTACTGAAAATATTTTGAATTTCAATTTAATTTTTTATTTAGAAGTTGTATGTTTTGACTGTTTAATTTTAATTTAGAATTCCAGAAAAAACATTGTCGACCTGGAAAGATCATTGATTTCATTGATGATGAAACTGCTTCCGATCCATTGATTTCATTGATGTTGAAACGGTCCGATAACAATATTTCTTTTTTAAATTTTTCAGTAAACAATAAACCGTCTTAAGGGGGCGGGCATAGCGTAGTGGGTATATCATTTGTCTTGTACGCAGCTCACCTGGGTTTGAATCCCAACCCCGCACATAGGGTTAGAGATTATTCTAACCCGAAGAGGCGAATAACCTTAAGATTAAAACCTCTATAATCGAAACCTATCGAAATAAAAATAAAGTAAACAGTCTTCTTGGTTTTCAACATGGCATCTATCATCAATTTCCGGATTTTGCTGGCCACCCTTTAAAATTACACCATTATTGATGGTGGTTTTCACTGTTTTGTGGTAATCCGAAGCCACCATCCTGGTTTCCAAAAAACTGCATTGTTCGGGATTGCAATCGGACGAATTTAACAAAAGTTCTTTCAGCAGTTATTCAAACACGGTGAATTGTTTCTTATCAATTAGCTGAAGCTACAAATATAAATGTATTCATCGTTGTATTTTAGGTTGTATTAATTCCAAAATAGTTTCATGACTTACAATTTATCTGTCCTTGGTTATGATAAGTCCTATTGCCTGCTCCTCGAACTCCAAAAAATGTCTTCGGCTTTGCCGGATCTTTAGGTTCAGATATAGAATATAAAAGTTGAGATATAGTTAATAAATTGTATGCTAAGTTCACCTCTTTCACTTTCAGTTTGTTGCTTCTTCCTCCTATTCTTATTATTATCATCTGATCTTACTGTCACCTACCGTATAGACACTCACACACATGATCATCCCTTAAACCGCCATCGCCAGCGTAAGAGGTTGAAATTATTTCGTCGCAACATGCATCAATAATCAATTTCAGTATTCTACTTACTGGATGATTTGAAATGCTTTGAAATACATCCATATCATATATTTTACCGTTTTTTGGTAACCGGAAACAGCCATTTTGTTTTTCAAAATGGCGTCAAATGTCCTTATCTGGTTCCATCCGAAACCGGCTCCGGCATGGCCATCTCGAAATTGAGGGAGCTGCAGGAGCGTACGATTTGAAGAACTTCGCATTTCGCGTAAATCTATGAATCCAAAAATATAGGATGATAGAAAAGTAAACGTTTTCCAAAGTTCTCCCGGAACACTTTTCCAGTGGCCAATATTGATCCAATTCTCGACCATTGTGAAGGATCAATAGTAACTAGTCATATGCCGGCTAATCCAATAAATTCTACTTACAATTATGAGATGTTTCTTCAATATTCAATCGTAACCCCGCCTTAATGTCGGATATATCACACGGAGATTCCGTACAATTGGTTTTGGCAATCTATCAATACGAGGGTCTTCCGGTCCGATGGGTGACCCAAACATTTCAATTTTTATATAATGGCCGTAGATGAACTATTTCTCCAAAACTAGTTCTAATCCGTGAAGATCGATTACACGTGCCTTAATCGCTTCACGCGGAATGACCCGTATCCAGAGTAGTAATGGTTTTAATCATTGAATGCAGCTTCCTACCCCACTGTGCGTCGACGTCATTGGAGTCGATCGCAGAGCTGTAAAAGAGGTGTTTGTGCAATTTAAAAGAGAGGTTGATTGACTATAAACTGTCACAGTACAAGGTGACTAGTAGAAACTGAGACGGTCGCAGCCAAGGAGTTTTTATTCTCAGGTGATACGATCCTCAAAAATGCCGATCAGCCATGTTGGTTTTAGAAACGATAGCTAACAACATTGTTTACTAGTTCTCTCCATATGTTTGCTTAGATTTCAGTGGGTAAACAGTTGTTCGCTGTCATTTTTCTTCCCAGCAGTCTGCTGCACGCTTACCTCACTCCTCACCTAGTTACTGCCAAAGACGAATCACCTTAGAACTCTAAGCATCTTGGTCGCAGCGATGTTGGCTTCGATGTAGAAATCAAGGTGCTTAGAGTTCTAAGGTGATTCGTCTTCGGCAGTAACTAGGCGAGGAGTGAGGTAAGCATGCAGCAGACTGCGGGGAAGAAAAATGACAGCGAACAACTTTGTTTACCCTCTGCAATCAAAGCAAACATATGGAGAGAACTAGTACACAATGTTGTTAGCTGTCGTTTCTAAAACCAACATGGCTGTTCAGCGTTTTTGAGGATCGTATCACCTGAGAATAAAAACTCCTTGGTAGAAATGGAGTACGGTACTAGGGTTCGTCGCGGTGCGGATGTGGGCGGTAAATGGATTGTCCGCACCGCAACCGCAAAAAAATAATAAAACCGCACCGCTTACCGCAACCGCACTTTATTTACCGCACCGCACCGCGCGGTAATGCGGTAAAATTTTTATATTTTTAAAAAATAGTGTTGGAAAATTGTTCATTTGTGTAACAGTATATAATAAAATGTTATTTTTAATCACACAAAATTTAACTTTAAGGGACTCCTCAGAATGTATTGTTTATGAAAAAATCAACTTTTTCATTTTCTATTAATAAAATTCCGTTCATTTTAAGGCAAACATTATACATTCATAAACGTTCTACTGCAGTCATAGGAAAACTTTTATTTTAGCAACCCTTCAGTTAATTGAGAAAAGGGGAATAAAAATGTAATAAGAAATGAAGTTGCATATTTTTTTCTTTAAATTTTCATATTTTCAATGCTTTTGACATATGAAAATAAAATGTATGATTTTCGCATTTACGTAGTAAAACCACCTTTCATTCTTAAAGGAATTTCACCAACAAAAATTTAAAGTCGAAATACCAGTACTTCTATATAGTAGCGCATATATTCCAATACAGTGAAATAAAAACATATTGAATTTCATCAATAAGAACGGCGCCATATTTGACGAAAAAATTGCTCTATACATTACATCTAATCAAATGTCCGATCTCAATCGGTACAGAATTATTGAACATTAGAAAAACTGCAAAAATGTATGATTTGTAGCATACAGCAGAAATGATTTTTAAAAATAGGGGGTTTTACGGACATTATATCTCAAAACTCTAACTTCCGCATTCTTCAAGAAACAGATGTATTCTTATTCAACAACTAAGATTGCTCCCTTTGAAAATGTATGAAGTGTAATTTTCCTAAGGCTAGCTCGAAAGTTCTAGCATTTAATGTATTTTCCTCTAATATTTTGCCAATTAGCCAAAGGCAAAAACTTCAATTGCAGTGAACGGGAGTCAAACTATGTGGTATTTGGCAAAAAAAAGCTTCAAAAAAGCTACAAAATAGTCTTAACTGAAAAATATTAGGACTTAATTTGGTAGAAAAATATAATAAAAATGAATGGAAGTACGCGAAAAAAGGTATGTAGCATACTTTTTGAGAGTCCATTAAAATTTACTGTAGAAAAATTCACATTGAATTTACACAGCAATCAAAGAAGATAGAAATGCGATGCAGATGAACGAATGATAGAATAATCATCCAAATTTGAACCCCTCCTTATTTTGGACGCTTTCATACATTTGTATCCTTTACTGCCAATTATTGCAAATTCGTTTGGTTTGATGAAGATAATTATATTCTTTGGGTTGTGTTTAAGTCCCAGCATAATTAGTTAATCTCTAATTCCTTTAAATTAGTCAAAAGTCACAATTGAAAAATTGATATCGAAAACGATTCACAATTCCACGATTACCAACAGAAATCGGGAGAAGTGATGCACTTTTAAATTGGATTTAAGAGTACAAATTTATTGTTTTTAAATGATCTAATAATTTTGTCTCCATTTGGATCTTGCATTTTATGTGTTTTAAATGGTTAGTTTGTGAATTTTTACTTAGAAGTATCAAATAACTAGTCCAAAATATGTCGTAAAAATAATAGCGTCAAAATATTTCGGGCACAGCTAGATTTTCTTTTGTAATAGCAGTCTGTTTATCAATTTAGAATAATCAAAATTATCACTTTATCAATTATTTTTTTGCGGTGTGGTTGCGGTAAAACCGCGCGGTAAAATCTCTTTCCCGCACCGCATCTGCGGGAAAAAGTGTCTCACCGCACCGCAGATTTTGCGGTGCGGGTGCGGTAAATACCACGCGGTTGCGGTAATTACCGCAACCGCGACGAACCCTATACGGTACGATGCTATGGACTAGATTATATGGTTACCAGTCACTACAACGATGTTGACCAAGAGGTAAAAAGGCGTATTTCGAATCGAGCTTTTTACGGTTCGTGTAGTTATCTAAAGCTCATAGCCTACTAACGCGCAAAAAATTTTCTCTGTAGAAATCGATGAACCCTGTTTCTTTGGGTCATAAGGTGTGGACGTGGAAGGAGACAGACTGTCGAGAGATCGATGTGTTTAAGTGAATAAGCTTAGTACGGCACAATAGAAAGTCGAGAATGACAGGCGCACGAACCACTAAAGAGTGTTATGATCAACCCGGGGACAACTTGACAGCTCTCATATATTGAACTCATAAGCAAATTTTGTGGTGATTTGGTGATGTCATGGCGGCTCGAATGGAACAAAATTTAAAAAAGGCGCATCCCATCTATTATTTTCTATATCTGTAAAAAATGAAAAATTTAAAAATTTCTATCTCCAAATTTATTTTGCTGCTCAAATTAGAAACTGTTCATACCTTAACAGAAACATAGATTCCATTTCGGATCTAAAAAATCCAAGAAAAAATAAATCGATTTTCAGAAATACAAGATGGCTTTCAAAATCAAGCCACTTCCACTTATATTGAAATTTCCTAAAATCTTCCGGATCGAACCAACATGAAATCCTCCGGTAGACGTCGTTCCATTAGTTTTCTTGTCGAGCTAGAGCTGAGTAAAATGCAAAATGAATTCTGAAGGGATCCGTACCAAAACCATCGCAAAATCTTTTGGACAGAATTATTGCAAAAGTCGAACAAAACGCTGACAAGAGTCGAACATAATTCCTGGCAGGTTTCTTGCTAAATCCGAGCACTACCGGTTTGCTGCCAGAATTTTGGTAAAAGCGCACAATTTCTATCCAAAACCAATTTTGCTAACTGTGTAGAAAATCCTACATATTTTGTTTATATTCCCAAACAACATTCTAGAATTCTTGACGTTCTTAATTAATTTGAAACAAGATGTCATAGGTTCACGAATTGTTAGGCTTGGTGATTTCCCTAATAAACATCTTATGATTCAAGAGCCTAACAACCTGTTCAGGGTATCATCCAAACAATATGTGGAATCGTTCGACTGTATGGGTTAAAGTTCGCGTATATTTTTTTTTATTGGGTTACTTTCATTGGCCAAAATGTTTTTCATTCATATTTCTCGGGCAAAAAGCACAAATGATTTACCGATTACACACTTCACACAACAATAAAACCAAAAAAACAACGACTTCCAGTTAAATTTATAATAAGATTTATGTACCTTGCTAACAGTTTCCAGTTAGGGATAAATTTATTCTCTAATAATTGTTTTCTTTATCCACATTTTGGAATTCGCTTTTTCCAAATGTTGTTCTTGCTGCATTGACGGCGTTCATAACACACGTAACGAAACACGCTTTCCTCTTGAAACTATTTCGTTTCGTTGTTCGTGGTACTCGTACGGAGAAGGCATACTAGTGCCACCATCAAATTAGTGGTACATATATGAAACAAGCACTATCTGTCAAGTTGTCCCCGGGCTGGTTATGATCAAAATTAGGTCGTCTTAAACATCACATATTTATTTTAATCGTGTATTTCAGAAACCTCATATTGTAGGGGTGTACATGAAGAATGACGAATTTGATTTGATGTAATAATCACTCTTCAGTTATCAAAATGGCGTCAAAGACGGTTTGCTCAGGAACACAGTTAGTGTCTCGGTTGTTGGAGCTAGCGTAAGTCCGGTGCTAGCGTAGTCCTGTCACCAAGTTAGTGTTGAATTCTGATGAGACGAAGTCTAAACGCAAATTCCAATATTTTATTATTGGAATATTCGCCTTGTTCGGATACTAATGTCTTTCTTTTAGATGCTTCCGTGGAATGTTAATTTGGCCCATTGCCAATTTTGCTACATGTTAATTTGGCCGAATGTAAATTTATCCGAATGCCAATTTGGCCGTTTATCAATTTGGCCGAATGCCAATTTTGCCGAATGCCAATTTTGCCGAATGCCAATTTTGTCGAATGTCAATTTTGCCGAATGCCCATTTTTTCGAATGATAATTTAACCGATTACCAATTTGGCCGAATTTTGCCGAATGCCAATTTTGCGGCCGATTGCGAATTTGGCTGATTGCCAATTTGGCCGAATGTTAATTAGGCCGATTGCCAATTTGGTCGCATGTTAATTTGGCCGATTGCCAGTTTGGCCGAATGCTAATTTAGCCGAATGCCTATTTGGCCGAATGCCATTTTTTGGTCGAATGCCATTTTTGGACAAAAGCCATTTTTTGCCTGAATGCCATTTCGTTGGCCGATACCATTTTTGGCCAAATGTCATTTTTTGACTGAATGCCATTTTTTGGCCGAATGTCATTTTTAACCAACTAAAAACGTCAGAAATGCCAATTTTGACCGAATGTTATTTTTGGTCGAATGTGATTTTAAGCCGAATGCCATTTTTGGCCTAATGACATTTTTAACCAAATTCTTTTTTCAACCGAATGTTATTTTTGGTCGAATGCCTTTTCTGACCGTGTCATATTTGACCCCGTGTCATTTATGGACGAATGATTTATTGTGCCGATAGTCCTTTTTGGCCGAATGTCGTTTTTGGTCGTATGTCATTTTTGCCGAATGCTATTTGTGGACGAATATGATTTGTATCCGAATGTCATGTTTGGCCGATTGCCATATTTAGCCGAATGCCAATGCCACTTTTGGCCGAATGTAATTTTTGACCGAAAACCATTTTTCGGCGGAATGCCTTTTTGACCGATTGCCAATTTTTTGGCCGAAAGCCATTTTCGGTCGAATGTCATTTTTGGCCGAGTGCCATATTTGGCCGATTTTTTTTACCGAATGCCACTTTTGGCCGAATGTCATTTTTGATCGAAAACCATTTTTACGGCCGAATGCCATTTTTTGACCGAATGCTAATTTTTTCGGCCGAATGCCATGTTTTGACCGAATACCAATTTTTCTCCCGAAAGTTCATCTTGGCAGAAAGTGTCATTTGACAGAATGTGCCTTTTTGACAGTTATACAAGTACCATTTTTGGATGAATATCATGTTTATCCCAATGTCATTTTTGACCGAATATCATTTTTGGCCGGATGCTATTTTTGGCCAAATGTCATTTTTGACCGAATTTTATTTTGGCCGAATGTCATTTTTAGACGAATGTTATTTCCTGTTGAATGTCATTTCCTGTCTAATATCATTTTTCATCGAACGTTTTTTTTTTCAGAATGTCATTTTTGGGTGAATGGGATTTTTGGCCGAATGTCATTTTTGACCAAAGGTCATTTCATGCTGAATGCCATTATTGAACGAATGACAATTTTGGCCGAATGCCACTTTGGCCAGCTGTCATTTCTGGCTCAATGTCATTTTTAGCCATGTCACTTTTCGGAATGTTCTTTTTGGTCGAATGGAATTATGGCCAACTGTTATTTTTGGCCGAATTTTATTTCTGGTTGAATATTATTTTAGACCGAATGTCACTTTGGGCCGAATGTCGCTTGTGGCCAAATGTCATTTTCGGCCGGCTGTCATTTCTGGCCGAAAGTATTTTTTTGCCAGCTATCATTTCTGGCTCAATGTCATTTGTGGCCGAAAGTCACTTGTCGAAATGTCCTTCTCGGACGAATTCCATTTTTGGCCGAAGCCATTTTTGGCCGAATGCCCATTTTTGTTCCACTGCCCATTTTTGACCGAATGCCATTTTTGTTCGAATGGCATTGTTGTCCGAATGTCTATTTTGGTCGAATGCCATTTTTGGTCTAATCTCATTTATGGCCGTATGTAACTTTTGTCCGTATGTACATTTTGGTTGAATGTTATTTTTGGGCGAATGTCATGTCTGGCCGAATGACATTATTGGCCGAATACCAATTTTGATGTATTTTTGTTCGAATGTGATTTCTGGCGGTGTCACTTACGGCCGAATATAATTTTTGATTAAATGCTACTTTTCCCAAATGTCATTTTTGGCCGAATGCCAATTTTGTCCAAATGCCCTTTGTGGCTAAGTCACTTTCGGCCGAATGTTATTTTTGGTCGAGTGAATGACATTTTATACAAATGCCATTTTTTGCCGATGACCATTTTTTGGCCGAATGTCACTTTTATCCGAACATCATTTTTGGCCGATTATCAGTTTGGGCCAAATGTCATTTCTGGCCGAATGTCATTTTTGGCCGAAGATCATTTTTAACCGAATGTCGTTTTTGGTCGAATGACATATTTAGCCGAATGTCATTTTTCACCGAATGTAATTTTTGACCGAATGTTACTTTTGACCGATGATACTTTTGACCGAATGTTACTTTTGACCGAATGTTACTTTTGGCCGAATGTCATTTATGTTGAAGGTCATTTTTGGTCGAATGGCAATGGGATGAGATCAAAGATGCCGAATACTGGTAGCATTAAAGCTTGGGCATTGATTTGGATTGGCTAGTAGTTTTTTAGTCAACACGTTA
The DNA here is from genome assembly GCF_030247195.1 of Topomyia yanbarensis. Taxonomy (NCBI): domain Eukaryota; kingdom Metazoa; phylum Arthropoda; class Insecta; order Diptera; family Culicidae; genus Topomyia; species Topomyia yanbarensis. The sequence goes on along the minus strand of NC_080671.1, from coordinate 410,263,462 downwards.
TATTTTTCCTCTACAAAGATCGCGGATGGTTTGTGCACAGTTACCTATTTTCGAGATCCCATTGAGCACATGATTGGTGCAGTTATCTTCAATCAGCAAGATAAGCGCTGAAATTATTATAAGTGAAAGATAAACAGTTAATACAAAATGGCGCCAGCACTGAGCCTTAACAGCATAAACGATTAGCTTTGCAGTTTGCAATAAACCCATATCTATCGCAAAGGACACATTCCGGTCGTTAATTGGATAATACAGTACTAAACGTTAGTTAAGTCCATTACAATCACCTCACATCATACAATGATTGTATGATACATACAATAAAATAGTTTCCCATACAAATTGTCCCTACCAAAATGTCGTGCAGGGAAAATTTAATTTCTGTGAATAAAAAACCCTTTTAATATTTGAAGAAGCAAGTTTTTGTTAAAACTGTGTTCACGATATTTGTAGATAGTGTGCTAAAGTTATTGATATTGTCCTTCTTTTCAGCATGAGCTGTCTTTTATATAGTTGTCTTTTCTTTCATGGAGCACTATTAGGTCTTATTTTATTTTCAAAAGAGATAAACGTTGATTGGTAGCATGCATTCCTTTTGGATGTATGTCTGTAAGGCCTCAAAGATGTTTCAATGCATTTTGTTTTTTTATAAATTTTCTCATTTTTAAATAATTTTTTTGGTAAAGAGGTGAGTTTCTTTTAAATTGATCTTTTTAGGCAGGGAAATATCAATACTTTTTTCAGCCTATTTATCCTAACACTATTATAAGTCAACGTACGTTTGAGATCTATTTTGTCTTGAATATTTTGACTCGACAAAGTGTTGCTAAAATTACCCTGTTCCATTTTTTTACTTACCTAACAAACGCATAGGTGTGATAGTTGAGAAGAAATTAGAAAAATAATTTATTAGCGACCAAGCACATATAATCAGCTTAAGTAATTTCGAAAAATTTTGTGTTTTCAGCAAAGATGTTTGCAAATGTGATCTCTACAACTTGGCCGAATTTCATCTGGTCGGTGTTAAGTCAGACCGGACCAAGTCGCAAAACATCAAAAAATGAGTTAATGATAGCACTGGATAAAGAATTTCTTCATCTACATTCCACTTTTACCAGATTTGAAATATGAAACAATGAATTATGCTAAAAAATATTTTCCAATTATAATGTAAAGGATGCTACGATTCAAACTTTAAACGCGTTTTTCTCGAAATCAATGCACCTTCACTTAGTCCGGTCTGACCTAACACCGACCATCTGTCAAAAAATATTTCAAAAATCTCTTAAGGGGAATAATCGCTAAAACCCTAGCACATATTTTCGATACGTATTCTCAGCACGTTATTGCCATAACCTATGCTATCTATAGGTGAACAATTAATTACTGTTTGAATCACTACTATTTTTGAATATGCCTTCAGTACCAGAACAAGAAAATATCCATGTCCCATTTGTAATGAATTTTTCTTCTTTTTATTACCACAAGAATATTGTAACGTAATCTATTATAGTTAGCAGAGCGAAATTATGAAAAAGCACTATAATCTCTCTATGAAAATTTTCAGCAAACATTACCACTGCTGGAACACTACTAGAATTTAAGTTCAATTTCGTCCGTATTTTATTCGAACTTATTCAATCTCATTCCAGTTCCATTTACATTTTATTCGAGTACTAATTTTTCATTTTGCAATGGTATGCTATTTTAAGTCATTTTTTCGCACTTGATTTACAAGCCAGTTAATTCGCATCAAATGTGGAAAAAAGTCGCTGGACTATTCCGACCGTAAAACTAATTTCAAAGCAATTAAAACAAATTTTAAACAAATTTCCCTTCGGTGCACGCAAACCATCCCATTACTGTCGGGTAAGCTTTACTCCCAGTACCAGCTCAGAAAGTGGAAAAATCGCCTGAAATGTTTGCATTTTTCCCTAAGGGATTCCAAAGCTTTTCGTCGTCTGCCAGTTTCTTCAGTTTGCAGTTGGTTCTAGCGAGCGAGCGAGCACTAGTAAACCACCATCTTACACAGTGTCCTTGTCGGGTTGGATCGCCTTCGCCTTTAGCAGATCCTAACCGTAAGTCACCAGAAGCTGGACTTTGCAAAGTGTTGTTTTTCCCTGGTTCTCATCTGTTCTTCTTGCTCAGTCTCGTGGATAGCACTACTGACAGCAGCGGTTCGCTCGTTTTTCTTGAATGAGTTCCTCCGGGGGACGATTTGCTCACGTAATAAATTTAAAGCATGATTTTATGTGTCACGTTGGGCACTGTTTGGGGCGAAGGGAGGAGCTCCACCATTTTTAATGTAGAATACATTTAAGGTTTCAATATAGGGGTCCCGTTTCAAAATATCGGCTGCGGCGCCGCGTCAGATTTTGAACGTTAATAACTTTTATCATACTTAACAGAATGATTTGATTTTTAGACCAATTTGTTGCAAATATGTTCCTCTATGCTGTATTAAAATTTGAAGTATGTATAACATGTACTAATAACAAAAAAAAAGTGTTTTGAAAAATCTTTCGAAAACGACTCGGAAAAGTGAAAATTTTCAGCCCATCCCGCACAGAGCCGTCGTTATGGTAGACCAACCGAACATAAAATAATGAAAAGTTTATATATAGGTCCATTACATGTTTGTTCGTATGGTTATTCGCATTGGGTTGCTTGACGAGAGCACTTGGTGGGGGAAAGACGGCATATTCCTTTGGTTAGGCCATTAGAAGCCGGACGGAAAGGAAAGGCTCATGCACGGCACGAGAACGAGCGAGAAAGCGATAGTAGTGCATATTAGCGCGATTATATAAATATCTGTCGGTCGGTTTTTCTCATCATTCGTATTCGTTCAAGCACTAGCAAGCAGCCAGTCCACCGAAGAAAAGCAGTCGGCGATGACGACGGCGGAAAAAGTGCCCCAGCTACTGGTGACTCATCGCAACCCGATCAGGAACTGTCGCCCTGCAAGAATTTCGCCCCAACTAAAGGGCAACAGAGTAGGCTATCGTTCCAGCGTCTGGGTCGTGAGATTGTGCAGGACTGCAAAGTCGAGCTACGCTTACAAAGCTCAGTCGTAATGATGCCCCGAGAAGCCAACGATGCCTACTTGGTCGGTTTGTTCGAGAATGCAAAATAGTGCTTTCTAGCTCACCGTGTCCGCGGGGAGTGCGTCTGAATTATGCTCCCGCAATAAAACAATAAACGGTTCTTTACAGGACCAATTAATTGTGTTCTAATAAGAGTTAAACTGAAATTTACATTTTATGGTGTATAACAAATAATTTTCAGAAAGCAATATAAGAAATACGATGTGTGGAAAGAAAGAAAGAGAATTTAAATTATCCTCTCGCTCGTTTTCGTGCACTGCTTTTCCATTCCTTTCTGCTGCTACTACCATCATAACTAAAACGAATGTGCGTGTTCCCCCACCATCTCATGACCAGTGTTGCCACAATTGCATGTCGCTATTACAATTTGAATTATTTTATTGATCCTCTCTAGTATTGATAAAATATAGAACGTGCAAAGTACACTAGTCGCATGCTTTTATTCGAACTTTTTGGCAGCCTCCGTTGATTAACTGCATAAATCGATTTGTTTGTGCAGCTCCTTGCTAGTAGCAAACTAAATAGCCTTTATCAGCGCTAACAAATAACACGAAAGAATTTAAATTTGTGAAAATCTTTTCCTTCCTTCTTTTCAAATCTGCAACATTCTTTGAAAATATTGTTGGAATGTTGTTATTGAAAAACTGAACATGCAAGTTTGCTAGCACTGGCCACTAGATTGAAGGCGATGGAAAGACAGAATATTCGTTTTGGTTATGCTAGTATTGGTAGCCGAACGGAAAGGAAAGGCACAGGAATGGCACGAAAACGAGCGGGAGAGCGATAGTAGTGCTTTCTCGTGTTTTCATATATGAATATTGGTCGGTCGGTTTTTCTCATCATTCGTATTCGTTCAAGCACTAGCAAGCAGCCAGTCCACCGGAGGAAAGCAGTTGGCGATGATGACGGTCCGCAAAAGTGCCCCAGCTACTGGTGGCCCATCGCAACCAACTACCGATCAGGAACTGTCGCCATGCTAGTATTTCGCCCCAACTAAAGGGCAACGGAGCAATTAATCCGCTGGCTAACATTCCAGCGTCTGGTTCGTAAGGTTGTGTATTACTTCAAAGTCGAGCTACGCTTACAAAACTCAGCCGTAATGAAGCCACTGATGCCTACTTGGTCGGTTTGTGGGAGTGGGCGTAAATTACAATAAAAGCAACGGTTCTTTTCAGGACCAATCAATTGTGTTCTAGTGAGAGTTAAACTGAAACTTTTATTTTAAGGTGTGTAGCAAATTTTCAACAAGCAACATAATACGTTGGGTGGAAAGAAGTAGCTTGCACACGGAACAAAAATTTAAATTATCCTCTCGCTCGTTTCGTGCACTGCTTTTCCATTCCTTTCTACTGTTATTATCAGTATTACCAAAACGAATGTGTTGTTGCATGTGTTTAAGAGAAACGTTGAAGTCGCATGCTTCTATTCAAGCTTTTTGGCAGCCCCCGTGAACTAACTGCATTAAATGATTTTTTGTGCAGCTCCGTGCTAGTAGCAAACAAAATGGCCCTACCAGTGTCTGATTCGTGAGATTGTGCAGGATTTCAAAGTCGAGCTAAGCTTATAAAGTTCAGCCGTAATGGTACCCGAAGAAGCCAGTCTTGTCGTTTTGTTCGAGGCTACAAAACAGTTCGCCAGGCACGTAACTATCATGCCAAAAATATCCAACGATCCAGCGCATCACCATCAACACCAACGCCGATACCAAAGGTTCTTTTCAGAACCACCATTATTACCATAGAGAATTATTTGAAAATTTCCCATTCAAACGTGATTCTGTTGAATATTATTAGATTTAAATTAACGTCTCGAATTGAAATCACGACGCTCCGGTTATGTGACAGACATTACCCACCCATCTTTTTTTATTGTGACCACGACACCCCATTTCAATATTTCTGAATGAACAGAAGGTCGAGTTTGGAAAGTTTGTAACTTTCATTGTACTTAACCAAATTACACAATGTTCGCACTAATGATTCAGAAATATGATCAGGAATCTTCTGTTAGATTTGTAAGTATGTATAATTTACATGAATAAAGAAAAATTTATTTTCAGGAATCAATTATTATCTGTTCTTCCATTGGCCAGTACTACGCGACTTCCTCATGCTAACAATTAATTTCATCGTTAGCCATCTCCCTCACCAAGGCCAACAACGCCAACAAAACCGGTCCTTTTCAGGACCACCATCATTTTTGTAAAGAATAATTTGAAATATTCCTCGCCCAAATCACCTTTTGTCCGAAAATTCCAATGAGTATCAACATATTTGAAGAACGTGTTCCTTATGTATTCTACATCTCTCCGGTTATGTCGCAGACATTACCCACCCATCTTTTTTTGCTTTCATTCCGTTGAGCAGGGACCGAGCCCAGTGGTTGTATTTTGTGATGAATTAGTAATAGACAACTTCAGTTGAATAATTTATTGCTGCTTGTCGGGAGCTAGGGGGACCGTGCGTCACGGCATTTGAATTTTGACGGTAGGATTGTGAGTAGAATGCGCAAAATTAGATGATTTGCGTTTCTTTTGTTGTTCGTCACGATTTATGTAAACTAGGATGCGGCACAATTGAATTTATGGCTCGAATCAGTGAGTTAATTGTGCAGTATAAAAGCATTTCATTTCCCTCAAATGAATTGTTGGGAAATTGTCTGTGTGAGATGACATTCATTTGTTAGTTTTGATCCATACGGCTTACACTATGACAAATTATACACGAGCTTTTTAATGTGTCTCCATCTGGACGAAGCATACAATTAATTCTGTAGCCGTTATCACTGCTGGATTACGTGATCCTAACTTGAATTTGTGTGTTTGTCATCCTTAAATCCAGTTTACTCCTGTTTCATTTAACCACTCTGATCTCTATCCTTTTGATGGACTGTCAAAGATGCTTATTCTTGTGGCTGACCATCGCCAAGTAAGACCAATAATGTCAAGTAAGGACCTCTTTTCAATTTCGTTGAACATGTATTTAAAATCATTCAGAAATATAAGAGGTTTTAAAAATGGTACGACTAAAAAAGTTCGACAATGTAACAAAGGGTAATTTCTATTCCTCATTAAATGACCCCAACAAATGACTGCAGCAAAACGCAATGCAGGACGTCTTCATGTAGCTCCAGTTCAGGTCGGATACCCAAAATTTACCTAATCTTCTTGGAGGACCTGTCCTACGCAGTGAACCATACAATCGTTACGTACGTTAATTACGAAAAAGGGTCTATCACCAGTTCATTCGATGTTCATGCTTACAAGATTACAAGACACCAGTTGAGGAAAACACTACAAAACGCATTTAAAAAATTACTCCCACAGCTATCGAAATGACAGCGTCAGCATATACTACTTCTGTTCACTCAAGGGCCACCTTCTTCGATAACGAGGATGAGAATGGTTAGGTGTTTACAGTGTTTAGACTTTATATGATCACCTCCAGACGCCGTGCGGTTATATGGGCTATTTTAATGGTGAATTCTCCCATCGCAGGAGTCTGCTTGGCTGTGGTTTTATAGCAGATAAAAGCAAACAGACTGTCAAGTCAAGGGTATGGCTTTTGTCACTTTTGACTGTATACCTACAAGTGTACAGATAGCAGATACCTACTAGCGAAAAATCTCTTCTCCTCGTTCATACACTGCAAAGCGTTTGTTTCCCAATTGTGCTGTCGTACGTGTCCCCATTTACGGCCCTGGGTGTTCACCACTCTATTTAACACGTGCGTGCGTAGAGGACTATTTTTACGGTCTTATTGGGATGCTTTTACGTGCTAAGCAAATTTTCTGTCTGTCACCGTCCGGGGATCGTTTGGTGGATGGGGTATTTTTCGAACGTTGTTAGAAGAGCATCAGCGAAAAAAAAAACATGACCGGAGTTTATGATGGTACCAAATGGAAATCCGCGCGGGGTCTACATTTCCCGGTTTCGGGGGATAAAATTTATTTCTGTGCATCATGAAAAATGTGATAATGTTATCGCTTCGGTGTGCTATTTTTGACGTGTTGTTACCAAGAGAATAAACTGTAGGGAGACCGGGCTTTTTAGCAACGGCACGTTTGAGTTGACAATATAGTCTAGAATAACAAAGAGACGATATGTTTCATATGGAATTTCAATTCAGCTGGGTTAGCTAAATTGAGGGTTTAAATGAAACAGTGTGTTTCTGTGTTATTCTAGTCTTTTCAGTATTGTGCTAAACAGTTTTTCTGGTAGAAAATATTTCATATCTACAGGGCCGTAGCGTGGTCTTTTGGCGCCCTTAATGGAGTCTCAGTTTGGTACCTCCTTGCGGCCTTTGTCCAACCAATCGAACCCGAAAGTAATGTCATCAATATGGAGTACCAAAAACTGTAAGTTCTATGTACATTTCTTTATAATATCGTTCGAAGTATGGTGTTTGAAGGTGACGGACGGTTCATTTTTTGGAAGACTTTGGAAAATAATTTGACGCTAGGTATTTGAAGACGACGACCGGAGGATTGTTCCGCAAGACTGTATGTGTATATCAACCCGCCTCTATCACACAACGATTCGAAGATTTTTTTAAATATTTGCTCCTATAGTTTTTTCCAATAATTGGAAATTTGTAAAACTACTGAAAAACCAGATTTCTAAAAAAATCACCCGAAGCTCGTTCTTAACTAACTGTCGTTCAATTCGCGTAAAATCGTATACACTGAAACCTCCATTTACGAACTCGAATACGTCATATTCGATTTATGTAACTCTTTTTACGAACTTAGTTCAAAATAACGAACTCTTTTTTTTAAGAATCAACTTCGTAAACAAGTTTCAGTATTGGGTTGACGAGTAATTGCCGGAAATCAATATTTTACGCCAATTTCAAATCGAAGATAGAGACTTGCGGTTTACAAAACTCTTTATAACCTTAACAATATGGATATTTTCGGAATATGATTGACGAGCATATGATGGGAATCGATGTTTTAGGTCATTCTAAAATCTAAGATGGCTACATCCGGTTTGAAAAAACTCTTAATAAAATCAACAATATGGATATTTTCGGGATGAGATTGATGGAAAACGATGTTTTCGACCATTTTGAGTTCAAGATGACAACTTCCAGTTTAGAAAACTCTCTATATCCTCAACAATACGGGGTTTTCCCGGAAATGAATTGACGAATACATGACGGAAGTCGATGTTTTGGCCATTTTGAAATTCACGGTGGCGAATTGCGGTTCAAAAAACTCTCTGTAATCTCAACAATATAATTATTTTTGGAATAGAGTTAATGATTGGATGCCGTAAATTGACGTTTTGGGCCATGTTGAAATCCAAACTTCAGAATTTGGAAAAGCTTCTATAAACTCAACATGCGTATTTTTGGAATGAAAATGATGAGGAGATGACGGAAACCGATGTTTAGGTTATTTTGAAATTGACTTACGGGTTCGGTAGTCCCTAGACGCAGCCTCATAACCCTTTTGGTTATTAATCGTCAATTTCCAGCGTAAAATTTAAAGTGATATGATATTTTTATTTTTGAATCTTCAAGGAGGTCCTCTTATATAATTGTACAAAAAGTAAGGGATTGTCGTATAGGTTGGGACAGCTCGATATTTTCGTTCCTATGCAGTGTTGCCATCTGTTATTTTTAGCACATACTAGACTCGATCGTAGCTCACTTTTTATACCAAGTTGAAGTTATAGTTCATTATTGTCACAGCTGCACTAAGCAGTGTCAAAAAACGAGCGAAAAATCTTTTGTTGTGCTGATTTTTGCGCCATATTAAATTGAATCTTTTTCATTGAAATTTCAACGTTAATAATTTTAAAGTGTTAAGTAACTAAAATGTTATTACCGATCAGGGTTTTGCGTTTGCTTCATTGGATTTTATTTCTTCGAAAAATTGGTTGGGACAAGCGTGTCGTATAGGTTGGGACACCATACAATTACGCATGCGTGTCAGTTTGTCTTCACATCTCGCCCTGAGCAGAAGCAAAAAATCGTCCCGCGCAAGTGAAACAGTCAATTCTACCTAAAAATCAATCGGTGCCTATCACACAAGCAGTCCATATAACAATAGCCTATACCTACTGTGCGATTTAGTGATGAGTGACGGTGCCCAGCAAAAAGCAACCCAGCTGCGGTTGAACTGTGTTGCTGTTGATTTTTCGAAATGCCCCGTAAGACCAGCCATTCGGGAAGTGGAACAGTTATTAAAAGTGCAGATGAAACTCAATCTGGCTGAAGTGAAAACCCTACAAATGCATCATATCAAACATTGCGTGCTGATTTCGTTCAACAACATTAACCAAGCTGAGTCATTCGCCTCGCGAAACAACATGCAGCACACTGCCGAATGCGGCAATGTTAAATATAACATTCCCGTATACATCGAGAACGGCGCTGTAGAAGTTCGTGTCCATGATTTGGCTACGCGTACCCCTGACGGCGCGATTAAAAAATGCTTGCAAAAATACGGAGAAGTAGACTCCGTTACACATGAGACTTGGAGGATTTTTTTCCCGGGTATCCCTAACGGTGTTCGTGTGGTGAGAATGCGTGTGACCAAGCCAATTCCCTCATACATAACCGTCACAGCGTTAGGAAGTGACGATGTTCTCATTCATCAAACATCACTAGTCACGTACCCAGGGCAAATTCCTACGTGCCAGTTCTGCACGAAGAAGCTGCACCTCGGAAAACCTTGCGTAGAAACTGTTAAGGAAAACTCAAATCCAACTGAAATCAGCACACAACCATCTTACGCTAAACCACTAACAGCTGCAAAACCAACATCTATGGATCAAACACCAACAACCAGCAACAACAACAACGAAACGAATGCCGATAACGAACATACTAAAACGACCCTTAAGAGTAAAACACAAACTGGAACATCCGACTACGAGCAGCAGGAAAGTAGTACGGATGAGGACATGGACGTGAACGATAACGCGAAAGACAAACGAAATGAACCTCAACTTGCAGTGGACAACACTGGCAATATTTCGCCCCCTAGAAAAAGAATCTCAACACGCAGCAGAAAGCTGCGCCTGAACGAGACCAAAAATTTAACGCAGCTGTTTTTTTTATTTATTGTAAAAAAACAAACAATCCGCCTCGTCGAGCTACCGCATTTGGGCCTAAATAAATTAATTAATTATAAAAAAAAAATTACGCATGCGTACAAGATTGCGTACAAGTATTACATGTAAAAACTGGTAGTCAGATTAACTTTGTCAAATGGAAGGAAATAAGTCTTTCAGTTACTTATTCTTATTCAAAAATACATATTAACAAATAAATATTAACCAAAAAAATAAATATAATGCATTAAAGTTTAAATTGCCTTTAATTATTTAAATTGTTTGAAGTGTCCCAACCTATACAACACTTTTTTGCCATTTTGCCGTCATTTACAAAATTAATCCTGAAGCTTATTTATAATTTAAATTTAAATTTTATTCGCAGACATTAAGCCACATAATATATTTACAAAAGTGTACTACAAGCTAAAAAATATTGTCATGGAAACAAGATATCAGCCTCTAAACAAACCCGTCCCAACCTAGACTACAATCCCTTACCTAATGTTCGATTATTTTTTTTTTTGAAGAAGTAAAATGACTTAGTCATGAGCGCTATTCTGCAAAATGATTATTAAGGTCTCATCTGCGGGCACGATACAGGTCACAATTCGTCGTCTACAAGCAGCAAACTAAAACAATCTTGAAGATTACATTCTGTAGAGGCGCTCCAACCTAAAAAACATGACAAAATTTGATATAGAAAGAAAGTGGCGGCCACTTGAAAATAAAGTATCGTTTTTCTGCATGATTTTTCCACTTTGGCCGGCAGTAAAAAATCGTTAATAATAAAAATATTGCAATTTTGTAGATTACAGCGCCCGAGAATGTTGTCTTCTTTTAGGTGGGCAAAACCCGAAGTTGTTTGGTTGAGTGGTTCAAAAACGAAAATGCTCACAGATTCAAAAAATCTCGTTCCGTACACTCGAAAATTTTTATTTTATAGATGTAACCCTAATTTACATTTTGCAGAATAGCGCACATCTAAGCCATTTTACTGCTGATTTTGAAAAGTTTTGCCAAACCAGAAGTCGCCATCTTGAATTTCAAAGTGGCGTCACCCACCAATTTCCGCCATCTACTTGCCATGCCCGTTCCAAAAATACCCATAATGTTAGGGGTTTTGGACAATTTTGTTCAACCGGAAGTCATCATCTTGAATTTCATAATGACGTCCCTCATCGATTTACGTCATCTACTTTACACGCACGTTCCAAAAATACCCATATTGCTGTGGTTTAGAAAATCTTTGCTCAACCGGAAGTCGCAGTCTTGGATTTCAAAATGACGTCACTCATCGATTTCTTCACATCTACTTTTCAAACCTGTTCCAAAAACATCCAATATCCGTCATGTACTCGTCAATCCAGTTGCAAGAATATCTCGAATAACTTCACTTGCATTTTGAACGATTTATTTTATCTGCAATTCTTTACAGTGATTATGCATGTAGATCTTTAGACCTGTGCTCAAAGAGGATCTTAATTGACCTGTGAGATCCATTGAACATCATACTATATTGAGCATTAGCATTAGCATTATTACTTGTTACGCTTATACATCTGATGTATATCAAAAGGTTCTTGGACGACCATAAAGATCAATTGAACGCAATATCTCATCGTACTTATGACCCTCCATGAGATTGTACCGCATCCATATACGACCGAAAGATAACTGAATACGCTTGTAGATCCTCAGACCTTCACTCCAGGAAATTCTTGGAATACCTGGAACTTGAGTAAATCTAAGCATACCTACCTACCTATTTGATAAAGAATAGTTTTAAGATACATAAACCAAAAAAAATGTAAACTGCTTTTACGAAAGTAAATTCTATAAGAATGTGAAGAAAACTGTTTTTACGAACTAAATCCCAAATAGCGAATACCTTTTTTACGTACCGATTCAATTTACGAACTCCCCGTTATGCTCGTAAATAGAGGTTCCAGTGCATTCATGAAATCAGTTGACGCAGGGTGTTTAGAGGCAGTATTTATTTAGGAGACTTATAATAGGATCGGAATTAAACCTTGCGGCATGTCAAGCTCCATGATTTTACAAAAAAAAAATGCACTGGAGAACATTTTGAGGGTTTTTGGTTGAATCGACCACACCTCAGGGTATTTCAGGAACCTTGTTCCTCCGGCAAAGAGGGCACTTTTCAACCGGATATAAAACCCATCTTGCGGCATGTCAAACTACATGATTTTGCAAAACAAGTACAGTGGACGACGATTTGAGGATTTCTGGTCGAATTGGTCACATTCCAGGGTATTCCGTGAACCTCGTTTCTCCCTCTTTACCGAAGGAACTAGGTCCCCTGAATACCCTGGGGTGTAGTCAATTCGATTAATAAAGCCTCGAAATGTCCTCCAGTGCACTTTTTTTTGTAAAATCATGAAGTTTGGGATGCCGCACGGTGGGTTTTATAACCGATTGAAAAGTGTCCTTTTTGCCGGAGGAACCAGGTTTCCAGAATATCCTGGGGTGTGGCCAAATCGACCAAGAAACTTTCAAAATGTCCTCTAATGCACTTGTTTTGCAAAATCATGAAGTTTGGCATGCCGCAATATGAGTTTTATTACCGGTTGAAAATTGTCCTCTTTTCCGAAGAAACCAGGTTCTTGGAGTACCATGGAATGTGCATTTCGACAGAAACCCTCAGAGTTGTTTCCAATGCATTTGATTTACCAAATCATAAAGTTTTATATTTCGCAAGACGAGTTTCAAAACCCGTATGAATGTTCTTCGTTTTTCGGAAAGGGGGGGTAACCCCAGTACTTCCAACAATATATCCTGATCTACCGTCATTTCCGGAAAGATGGTCTTGGTTCGTAAAACTAGACAAATTTTGTGATCGTTTCTAAGAAACCGCTTCAAGTTCGGTTGGAACGCGCGGTTGAGTACCATTATTTTGAAATTTAATATTTTTAATGAAATGGGGGTTGGGGACGTAAGAGTTAAAAATTGACTCAAGCAGGCGTTAATAAAAATGGGAAAAAGATTGTCTTATATACTTTGATATTCTGCATACACGGAATATTCATGTCTTCAATAAAATTAGTTATGGAATGTCGTCAACAAAGTTTTTTTGACCTTTGGGTCTTTCGACTAACTTTTTAGGTTAGAAAAATTTATAACCTTATGTGCGGGGGTTTAGGTTAGAAAAAAATATAACCTTATGTGCGGGGGTTGGGAAACGAACCAAGGTGAACTGTGTACAAAGCAAGCGATTTACCAACTACGCTTTTCCCACCCATTCAACGAAGTTGTTTGAAAAAACATTTTCGAAAATATTGCTGATGACATTAAATCTTGAACTAAGTTTTTTTTTTTAAATGAATAAGAGAATCTTCTAGAAGGATTAACCGCAAAAATCATTTTATTAGAAGAGGTGATATTTTACGTTGAAATATTCTTCAAAGATACTAAACATTCAAAGTTGACAGTTTCGAAATAATGTGATCGTGACCGTAGAAACGTTTCTATATTGAACATTAATTTTACTTTTCTTCACTATTAAAGCTCACAACTCCAGAACCCCAGCCAGCCTTTTTGATGGTATATTCAAGATGCAGCTTAATAATAAGTATTCATATACCCCCAAAAAAATCGCACTAACTGCGCAAAATCGGCATATGTGTACCAAACTGGAGGCGATATACTTACTTAGATGTTGAAATTGACGATTTCTTACAACAATATACACGCTAAGCGAGATAATTTGTAGTATGAAAGCGATTCTAGGGAAGTATTTACGTTTGGATATGCGAAACAATCTCAGATTATATACAATATCCATAACTAGTACACTATTCCGGAACACTATATTTGTATTTGTATTTGTATTTATATAAAAAAAGTTCAACTGACAATTTGTCTTAATGAACTATACTAAACAAAGGTAAACTAAACATAATTAAAATAGTGACAGTACACGATGACGAAACTGCGAAGAGTTCATGACGAAGTCAAAAATTTCAGCAAACTCGTTGAAGCGACGACTCATTGCTAAAATTGGACTATTGGTAGCGTAGTTAGTGCTGCGCATTTCAGAATGCAGCAGGGCTCGAGGGCGAAGAGAACGGGTAGGCGCGTAGAGGTTGATTTGCGCTAGTAGCTCCGGATCATCATATTCAGCCAGCAGAATCTTAGACACGAAGGTAGCTTGCGCTGCATGTCTCCGGCGTGTTAAAGTATTAAGTCCTAAAAGACGACAACGGTCCTCGTACGGTGGCAGGTTTAATGGATCGTTCCCGGGCAATTCACGTAACGCATATCGTATGAATTTACGCTGGACTGCTTTGATCAACTCTGATTCGTCGGTAAAGAAGATGAAATTTTTAAAACTGTAATTGGGCATATAAATCATCTCCAGCGTAAAAATGCGGGGCTTGGAGAGAAAAAAATAAATGCTGCTTGTGTGTGGAAAGAACCCGATTGCCAAACCCAACCATAGATAATCATATCATATTATAAGATGGAAATCGAACTTAAGACATTTGGATTATTAAAACAGGATTTACTGCACCGTACCATTTTAATTATTATAAACGTAACAATATTTCGTAATCAAATCCTATCTTCAAGTAGAGAAACACTATTTCGATAACCATACACCATATATGCAGAAACTTCATTTCAACGATATGAGATAAGTCGTAAGTAAATTCGCGAAATCGGTTTTCTTATATGTTGTGATATATTAAGTCGTATCTAACGTTTTGAAGTCATTGTGATGTACATATATTTCTAGTTTTATGCGATTTCACATCAATTTCTGCAGACTAAAATCGACTGTCCTAACTATTTTGACTCCTTGTACACATCATTCCGAACTTTTTTCTACATTGTTATACGATTTATGGTTTGCTGGGAAGAGTCCTCGTATACAAAATTTTTTTACATGAATCAATTCAG
The DNA here is from genome assembly GCF_030247195.1 of Topomyia yanbarensis. Classification (NCBI taxonomy): domain Eukaryota; kingdom Metazoa; phylum Arthropoda; class Insecta; order Diptera; family Culicidae; genus Topomyia; species Topomyia yanbarensis. Next base: position 410,248,372 of record NC_080671.1, on the reverse strand, counting down.
CACTGAAATATAAACCATTAATTGCCACTAAAGCGATTTTTTAAAATTTTTATTATTTCCAATCCTGCTTAGAGGCTATTTATACCTATAATTGAAAACAGAACAGAAATCAAATATTCATACAAACCGATCGTGACCTACTAGAGACAAACGGAAAACATTATTTTTCATCATTTTCATTCTACTTTCCAAAATATTATTGTTGTTGTTAATCATATTGAGTTTTTGTCGCAACTCTACGCATTCTCAAAAAAATACATTTTTAGCACATATTAAAATGTTTGCAATTTTTCGGTGAGCAAGTTTATGTTTATAGACAATCATCCTAATCAAACTTTCACTTCTCATTCGAAGCATTGTCCCTAATCCATATTTCGGAACATCTCCTCAAAAAGAGCTCACGATAATTAGACAACTATGGGACCTCGACTAAGAGATCATTTACAAAATTCAATTCCCACATTTTTCCAAAATCCTCATGATGTCTCAAACAACAGGTTCTCAATGTAGCGATCAAACACTATACTTTCAAATTATTATTGTACAATGTCCATTTTACTCATACAATTAGTCAGCATCGAGTAATTTTTTATATCCAATTAATTTTGGTTTGGAGGGGGGTTTTAACCCTCAATACCTCCCCTGGCTACGCTACTGCTTCACAAGAATGTATAGTTCGTGAGAATTGAGTACTGGTACACAACCATACACTGCTAGGTCCCATGCAAAACTGACTCAGACATCACATCGCTAAAAGTTTAATAACTTATTTCATCAAAGTCGAATTGACTAACAGTCTTCGGCAAAGTTGTAGACAATTAAATTTTCTTTCTTATTTACATTTACAGTGATAATACGATGCATTCAGTGCCACCTAGTGGCGAAAATGCGAGCTAGTGGGTTTTCTCGATGTAAATCGTCAAAAAATCCCTTGCAAACTTCAAATTCGTTGGTCCTGTAGCTAGACTTGTCCGATTTGCTTGGAATTTGGTGTAAGCACTCTTGGTCGGCCAATCAACCTTAACTCAGGGCTGGGCCGATTGAGTTTTCAAAAATTCATTATTTTTCTGGGCAGTCTAATGAACTACAAACATACGAAACTGTATGATGTAAAGGGCGAACACGAAATTATTGCGACACATTCAACAGGGCATAACTTTTTTACCATTGGCCAAATTTTGCACACTTTCTCATTGATGTGTGTTGTTTACATGCTGTCAAACTCGAAGTCGTGTTTTTCGATTCAACGAAAATGGAGGTGAACCAACGCGAGTCGAGAGAACAAATTCTTTCCAAACACCTGGAATTTCCTGACCTGTCGCATCGGCAGTTGGGAAAAATGTTGAACATTCACCATTCAACCGTCTCCAGAGTGTTGAAGCGGTTCCAGGAGCGGTTGACGTTGGACCACGGCAAAGGAGCTGGAAGAAAACCGGGACCGGAGAACAAAAAGACGGAGGGAAAGGTGAAGCGGATGATTAAAGCAAATCCCAACGTCTCAAGCCGTGATTTGGCTAAAAAGATCGGCATGTCGAAGAGTTACGTCCAGAATGCAAAGAAGAGAGCTGGACTACATACATACAAGGTACAGAACTTCCCAAACCGCGATGAGCGGCAACAATCCACGGCTAAAACTCGGGCACGGAAGCTCTACGAGAAGATGCTGACAAAATATGGCTGCTGTGTGATGGACGACGAAACGTATATAAAAGCCGATTTTAAGCAAATTCCGGGGTTGGAGTTTTTCACCGGCATGAGCAAATTCTATGTGGACGACAAATTTAAGAAGAAGTAAATGTCGAAGTTCGCCTCCAAATATCTCATTTTGCAGGCCATCTGCTCTTCCGGACTGAGAAGTGAGCCTTTCGTGACGAAGGGCACAGTAAATGGCGAGATCTACAAATCTGAGTGCCTCGAGAAGCGCCTTTTGCCGTTCTTGCAGCAGCACGACGAAGCTCCGCTATTTTGGCCAGATTTGGCATCATGCCACTATTCTAAAAGTGTCCTGGAGTGGTACGAGTCCCATTCTGTCCATTTTGTTCCAAAGGACATGAATCCGCCAAACTGTCCGGAGCTGCGCCCGGTGGAGCAGTACTGGGCAATGATGAAGCGGGAACTTTGGAAGAGCAAGAAGACAGTCAACGACGAGAAGGACATGTTAAGAAAATGGAAAAAAAAACCTGAGAAACTGGTACCGGATGACACTGTAAAGACTTTGATGGAGGGCATCAAGCGAAAATGCGTTCAATTTTACACTCAAGGCTCCATCGATAAACTTTTCTTTTGATTTTTGAAGTAAATATATGCATAAAACTGCCCTAAAATTATGGTTTGATTTTAAACATTTTAAGAAAATGGACATGACATTTTCGGTGTCGCAATAATCTCGTTTTCGCCCTTTATCGGAAAGGTAGCTTTAGCTAGAAGGGTACGATGGATGGGGCTTGTTGTATGAATGTCGGGCAACTACTCCACTAAGTTGGCTTTCACCTTCAATCCGCCAGGCACAAGACGAATAGAAACGCAGCGTTTGCGGTGGCCGGACCAAATGGAGCAGAACCTGAAGAGTATTGATTGCCTACAACCGAGTTACATGAATAAATCCTAAAAGTATGAACAATCAAAAATGAATAAATAAAAAATAATAACGTTACCATTATGTAAACAAGTGTCATATTGCTGAAAGTTCTCTATGGAAACTACTAAGAAAAGGTATTGTAAATTAACACGCCGTATTCAACATCAACACAACCACAAATTGCTATTTAATCAAACTTGAAAGTCCAACATTTGTTCTGCATTTCTGGAGCTAGTATTTCTGGATTATCATCGAACCAAACGTAAAAAGCGGCGAGATGGGCCAATACTGGCCTAGCCAGTCATAGAGATGACAATACAAAGAAGAAAAAAACGTAAAAAACGTAAATCATAATCAACAATACCAGCAGCGATGAAAGCTGGGCCAAGACGACATCTTTAAAGGAAGTAAACTAAAAGATTCGATTAACTCAATAATACCCAGTAGTTCCCAGTAGTCTTAAGACAGTCTTTGTTATAGTTTGTTAACAACCTGTTCGTAACGTTATAAGCTTTATGAGACCCAAGAGCAAGAAATAAATTTACCCGCATGTGCTAGAACAACTCTATTTTATACCCGCTATGGGACGATTCATAAATTACGTAACGCTTTTAGGGGTGGGAGGGGGTTCGAGAAGTTGTTACATATTGTGACATAGGGGGGAGGGGGAGTAAGCTAGATCGTTACGTAACATGTTTTCATCGAAGAAAAAAAAATTTTTCAAGGAATTTGTTACGTAATAGGGGAGGGGGGGGGGGGATAACTAAATTTGTGACAATTTGTTACATGGGGGGAGGGGGGAGTCAATTTTGGACAATTTTTGCGTTACGTAATTTATGAATGGTCCCTATCCCCCGCTACCACGACTAAGTCACAAAATTGTTCCTACACTTCAAGCGCACATCCATATTTACTTGCAAAAGACTTACTGACACCGCCATTTCCCCACGTAGGGAGTCCTCTTATGAAACTCTCAAAATTAAGCAGCTCAACAGGATGGGTGCGAACAAAGGTAACGCAGCATTTCACCGAGGTCGTAAAGTTTACGACAGCAGGGAACGAAAATGGCAGATTCTGTCATCGGGAGAAGTGAGTCATATTTCTCGTTCGGTGTGTAGCCGGGGATCGCGCCCCTCCATACAAGATGAGTAATGATGGTGACTGCTGTCGTCGTTGTTCGACGAACCCACAAGATTCGCTCAGAAGCGTACTGAATAATATTTTTGATAAGTGATACCATGTAGCAATTCAAATAAAGAACGTGTGAAGGGATTTTGATTGATGATTCGAAAAAGGTTTCTACTGAGTAACGAAACATCACAAAACTTGGAAATAAACACGTTTGGTATGAGTTTTAATATACCGTGGATATAAAACTAAAACAAACGATTCAATTGTTTTCTTTGTGGTGATGCCAACCAACGGGGACATGATTCCAAGCAATGTAGAAGGAATTGTTATTGCTAAATTTACCGTGAAACTTGGCAATCTCATCCAATAAAAAACCCTGGGGGCAGTTTTGTTTCGAAATTTGGAGCAGTAGAACTTTCCCCATTAGCAAGTCCCATTAAATCAAAATCCTACACAAAATGTGATCCTTGTTGCCGGAGAGTCCAACCCTCTACTGCCTATTTCAAAATTTAAATAAAGATTGGTATACACGCTTTAAAAAAAAATTACTCGGAATTCGAAACAAATTTGTAATTGGAACTTTACTTCACATATTATAATTATTAGCACGGATGATCATAAAATGTCTAGTAAAGAGTTAAGTAAATCTCGCGGTAGCATCATGTATTCTCATCTGTCGGAAAGCATACGAAAATCCTCACGCTGCAAATTTATTTTTCCTTAATTTCAGCAATAATTTTCCACCGCCAAATGACGTTCACCCTGATCCAACATGTACACACACACACCCAGGCAAACACACAAGCACTCACAAACAGTAGGTCGTAAAACTGATCCTTTTTATGCTGGTATCGTCCTAATGGCATTTTCCTTGCATTTACTCTCAACGAACTTTATTTCACCGTTTGGGAATTCCCTGGCCGGGGGAACACACGCAACAGTCAGTTCTCCAATAAAAGCGTACCTAGCGTGGCTGTGCGGTAATAAAATGGTCAATTTTTAGCCGAAAGAGGAAAGCTTTCAAACTGACGGCTGCACGTGATGGGATATCACTGCTTCCTGATGGGTGCGTGCAAATGGCGGTTCCCTTTTTTATTTGACCCGCGATTCAGACGCGGTACTGTTGACGTTGAAGAGGGTCAATGTATTGCTTGAGTTGGCGAAAGGCCGTTAATTAATCCATGTATCCAAAAATTTGACACATTTTGATACCTCCCCTAACTTTTCGTATACTCTTTTTTCGAAACACGCTTCCCACTATGGATAGGTGTCTACTTGGCCTTGAATTTTTATTTTGTTTGTGGAAAATGCTATGTTGGCAATATGGTATCAAAATAATTCAAACTGATGGAATTCATGTTTATACAGCAATTCCATAAAAAAAGTTATACGATCTCTCAGAATTCTGCAATATTTGGTAGAATCGTTCCTTACCGAAAAATATTAGATACATGTTTTTTTTTATTTCGTCATTAGGGTGTCTCTTTCCACGTTAGACGGGTTCAAAAAATCGTGATCTTTCAAAAGTTGATTTTTTTTTTAAATTCATAACTTTTGAATCACTGAACCGATTTTCATGGGTTATAGGTCAAATAAAAGGTATTTAAGTATAGTTTCAAGAAAAAAATATTAACTTTAAAAAATATTGAGTTTTGTACGAACAAAATATGCATTAAATGGTTTTTCTTGATTTTCACTGCGAGGGTCCTTGTTCAGGATAGTATTAATTATAGAAAGGTACTAGATTTCACTAACGATATAGCGAGCCCTGCACATTTTTTATTCATTGGTACCTTGAGTACCGCTGCACATACATTGAATTTTGGCATAGAATAGGGATGAACTCTCATGTACAATTACTTCTAGTTGAGCCACCGAGTAATAAAGCTGCGATACGGAGAAGAATAAAAAAGGTGTATTAAACTACGTACCGTTGTAACACCTAGTGAGTCCTCAAAGAAATCCTTTGCCACCTACTGCGCCTGGTGCCGCCATAAGGAAAACTAACTTACCGGTCACAACATAAACTGGTGCCGTGACCAGGATCCGGTGGGAATCTGTTGCTTGCGAAACGTGTTTAAGGTAGGCGCCATTGCGCTTAGATTACCGTACTAAGATCCTTTTGCGAATACGACCGCCATCACAGGACGCCATCATATGTAATTCTTTTCGACCGCCATCACGCTCGATCTGGACAGATCCAGCAATCCTACTGCCGCAATTTAAATCATACAAGGCCTAGTTCTTTAGGCCAGTAGGTAATTGGCTGTCCAATATTTTTTTACACCTGCGCAGGTGCGTTTAGATTTACTTTTCTTTCTGGGAACTTTCAACTGCTGAGCTCAATTTATCGTCGATTAGTTGTACTTTGGTGGACTGTGAGGCTGATCACAATCACGGTGGCAAAACTGCATGTACTCAACCTAATTATCTACTGCATGCAATTTCGGAACGGGTTCTACAACGGGACTGACGCAACGTGCATGTGAGTTGCTGTTGGCGATTGCTGATTCTATTTCGTACAAGGCACGCTCAAGCCTTGGACAAGGTTAGTACCTTTCCAAGTTCTCTATCCTCTATCGCCAGTGCTACCTGGTCCTTTTTTCTCAGACAAAATCGTCGACGTTTTTCGAGCCGTTCCATTGACATCGCTAGGACAGTGGTGGTTCTTCACCGCTCCACGCTTCGTTCAACAAAATGGAGGACGACAGAAGAATGCAACAGCTTAACACGCGAAGGACGACTCTGCTCGCTTCGATCAACCGAGCTGATCAGTTCCTCCAAGGATATGAAGCCGACCGGGATGTTTTGGAGCTGAATCTGAGAATCGAAAACCTGGAAGTGTTGTGGCAGGGACTGGAAGAAGCACAAGCCGAGCTGGAGGAGCTGGAAACCACAAACGAAGGGATGGTAAGAAACTTGCAGTTTCGTGCGGAATTTGAGCCGAAACTGTTTAGAATAAAGGCTGGTTTACTTTCTAAAATGCCTCCTCCAACTTCTTCGACTGTTGATCTCCCTCAAACCCCCCCTACTCGAACTCGTCCACAAGTCCATGCAAAGCGACGGCGGATTCTTCCCTCATTCGCGGCGTTTCAAGCATGGCCTTTAGAAATTAGAAAATCCGACCTATACGAACATAGTAGAGTTTCTCCAAAGAAGAATGAGGGTGCTGGAATCCATTTCAGTGAATCATGATTCAGCATCTTCCTTGGCAATCTCTCACTCTATTTCAGGATCAGCACCAAACACTAGTCGCTTTGGTAAACAAAAAAGGGCCTACCCGTTAAAATTAGCCACCCACGCCGTTACTGAAGACTCTACACAGAAGGTGAATGCTGTCAACCGTCCAGGGGTTCCGTGGCGTCAGTTTAAACGAATGTCTCTCACAGAATGGTTGAATATGGTCAATCAGAGACGTCTTTGCTTCAATTGTTTACGCGGCGATCATTATGTTGGAAGCTGCCCAAGTAAAATCGGCTGCCGCACCTGCGAGAAGCGTCATCATACTACCCTGCACCATGGTCACGTTGAATGCCCGTCTAAAAGTAATTCAGCACAGACCTCAATTGCAACCGGAAGTCGTTTGCAGTCCATAGTCCAAACGAATGTCACGACAGCTTGCAACGTTAGTCTTACCCCAAAGTTGTCTGATCCATCAGGTATTGATGTACAGCTATCCACATTTTCAGCCCAAGTAATGCGGACGAACCATATGTTCATGTTGACAGTTGTTCTCATCATCGTCGATGCTTACGGTCAGGGGCATCTAGCCAGGGCACTACTCGACTCTGCTTCCCAACCAAATCTCATTACGGAACGTATGGCACAGATACTAAGACTTAAACGTAAGAAGGTGAATGTACAGTTACAGGGACCTGGAGGAATCGCAATACGAGCATCTGATACAGTATTCACACAAATCCGTTCTCGAAAGGAAGATTTTACCCGTGATGTTGAATTTCTAATTTCTGTTATTGATTGGAACATTCCTAAGGATCTTTTTATGGCAGATCCGCATTTCTACATGCGAGGAAAAATTGATATGATCATTGGCCTGCCTCACTTTTTTGCGTGTTTCAAAACACCCGCTCGCATTCGCTTATCGAACGACCTTCCCGAGATGGTGGACAGCGTTTTCGGTTGGATTGTTGCTGGTTCCGGTGATTTGGTTTCCGTTACTCCAGATTTAGTAAAATGCCACACTACAACCGTGTGTTTAACCACGCTGGAGGAAAATTTGGAACGGTTTTGGAACATTGAAGAATTGCCGTCGCGATCCGATTACTCAATGGAAGAAAGGGAGTGCGAGCAGCACTATTCATCTACTGTTGAAAGGGACAGTACTGGTCGCTATACCGTGCGTATTCCGCGCCATCCAGACTTCGATACAATGCTAGGAGAGTCCAAGTCATCAGCACTACGACGATTCAAATTGTTAGAACGGCGGCTAGAACGTGACACCCGATTAAAAGTCGAATACCATAGATTTATGCAGGAGTACATCACATTGGGCCATATGAGACTTCTGCAACCGTCCGAACAGTCTGCTAATAAATGCCTTTACCTTCCACATCATCCAGTCATCAAACACTCCAGCACGACGACTAAGGTACGCGTCGTCTTCGATGGCTCCGCCAAGACATTAACGGGGTTCTCGCTGAATGATGCACTCCGCGTTGGACCGGTTGTACAGGACGACCTACTCTCGATTGTTCTTCGATTTAGAACGTTTCCAGTTGCAGTTGTAGCAGACATCGCCAAAATGTACCGTCAAGTGCTAGTGCATTCGGATGACACTCCATACCAGCGCATTTTTTGGAGATTTGGTGATTCAGGGCCCATTCAAGCGTACGAGTTATTAACCGTAACTTATGGCCTCGCCCCGTCTTCATTTTTGGCAACTCGTACACTTCAACAATTAGCCCGGGATGAAGGTGCTGCATATCCCATGGCTGCACAAACTCTCCAGAAGGGGTTCTATGTGGATGATTGTCTAGGAGGTGCCCAATCAATCGACGAAGCTTTGCAATTACGAGAGGAACTGGACAGTTTGCTCACCAAAGGCGGATTCACTCTGCGAAAGTGGACATCTAACAAGCTCGAAATACTGCAAGGACTTGAACCGGACCAGATCGGTACACAATCCGCACTAATGTTTGCACCAGAAGAATCAATAAGCGCCCTAGGCATTGGATGGGAACCGGAAACCGACAAATTACGTTTTGATTCGAAAATTGATCGAGGGGCCGTAGCTGACACCAAGCGAAAAATTTTGTCATCAATTTCACAATTATTTGATCCACTGGGGTTGATCGCTCCAGTAGTAATTCGAGGAAAAATGCTAATGCAGGAATTATGGCTGCTGCACTGCGATTGGGACGATTCTGTACCAGATATCGTGCAAGAAAAGTGGAACCAATATCAGCAACAACTTCCTAAGATAGCTAAATACACAGTAGATCGCTACGCATTCCTGCCAAATTCGAAAGTCCAACTGCATACTTTCTCGGACGCCTCAGAAAGTGCATATGGAGCATGCGTTTACGCGAGGTCCATCGACAATCACGGTAATATCAGGGTCCAACTGCTAGCATCGAAATCTCGCGTGGCACCTTTAAAACGCATCACGCTTCCCAGGCTCGAGCTATGCGCAGCCGTCGTCGGATCTCAGCTTTTCTCGCACGTTGTGAAGGCACTACAAATGGAAGATTCAGGTGCCCGGTTTTGGTCCGATTCGACGATAACAATTCAATGGCTTCAGGCGCCTCCACATACTTGGAAAACATTTGTCGCCAACAGAGTTTCTGAGATACAAGCCAACACTCATGGGTATCGATGGAGCCATATAGCTGGCAACGAAAACCCAGCTGATTTAGTTTCCCGTGGAATGAGTGTGAAGGAATTTCTTGCAAGTTACCTTTGGAAGTATGGTCCAGAATGGCTTCGACTTTCAGAAAAGCATTGGCCGGAGACTGCTCCTATTCCTGCGGTTTTAGATAACGTCGAAATTCGTAGAGTCGTCGCTCCTATATTACGCACCAAACCATTCACTAATCCAATTTTCTGCCGGTATTCGTCATTCAGCAAACTCGTTCGTGTAACGGCCCACTGCCTCAGATTTGTTCGTAATATTCGCGAAAAGGCGCGAGCGCAACCTCAGGACAGTACGGTTCAAGGCGCCGGTAAATTATTGACGACTCAACAATTAAGTGATGCTGAAATTCGCTTGATTCAGCTCGCCCAAATCGACGCATTTAAGCAGGAAATAAACGATCTGAAAGTAGGAAAATATGTGTCAAAGCACTCACAAATACGATCTCTGAACCCCTTTATAGACCAAGAGGGTACGATACGAGTAGGGGGGGAGGTTAAGATTTTCAGACCAGACCTTTTCAAGTAAGCATCCATGTCTATTACCCAGCTTCCATCCACTATCCCAGATGATTGCCAGACATTATCATCTGAAAATGTTACATGGTGGCGGCCAATTGACACTTGCTGCTATGCGTGAGCAATATTGGCCTGTACACGGAAGACGATTAATACACAGCGTCATTAGAAAATGCCTTCCATGTGCAAAGGTTAATCCCGTCCCAGCCCAACAACAGACAGGTCAGCTACCCGTAGCCCGAGTCACTCCGAGCAGGCCATTTACAGTAACTGGTATCGACTACGCTGGACCTCTTTACTTAAAACCACCGCACAAACGCGCTGCCCCAACTAAGGCATACATCTGCATTTTTGTATGTTTTTCCACAAAAGCGGTACATATTGAGCTCGTATCTGATCTCACAACGTCAGCGTTTCTGGCTGCACTTCGCAGATTCATTTCGCGCCGTGGATTGCCAAAGCACATCCATTCCGATAACGGCAAAAATTTTGAAGGTGCCAGGAATGAGCTGAGGGACTTGTACCTGATGTTGCAGAATGATCGAGTGATGGAAGCGATCCAGTCGCATTTGTCCAATAAAGGAATAACCTGGCACATGACTCCTCCAAAGGCACCTCACTTTGGAGGCCTTTGGGAAGCGGCAGTCAAAGTTGCTAAAAAACATCTCCAACGCCAACTAGGAAATGTTCGATTGTCGTTTGAAGACATGGCCACAGTATTGTCGCAAATCGAAGCAAGTATGAATTCGCGGCCATTAACACCGATGTCTGAGGACCCGAGCGATTTCACTGCTTTAACCCCAGGGCACTTTTTAATTGGATCCTCGATGCACGCACTTCCAGAACCCGATATACACTGCATGGCCAGTAGCCGTTTAGATCACTATCAGCGAATTCAGCAACTACATCAACAATTTTGGCACCGGTGGAGAACGGAATACCTGCAGGAGCTTCAAAGGGACCATAAAATTTGCAATGCAAACACGGAAATTCTCCCGGGACGACTGGTGCTCATCGTGGACGAATGTCAGGCTCCCCTGAAGTGGCCGCTTGCCAGAATCTTGGAGATCCACCCAGGAGAAGACGATTTGACTCGTGTAGTCACTCTGAAAACCAGTAAAGGAATCATAAAACGACCGCTCGTGAAAATTTGTTTGTTGCCGATAGATCCTGCTGAACCGACTAATCCTGAAACGATGCTAGAAACGATTCATCAGGAAACGACGACACCGTTGAGCAGAAACCCCGATTTATAATCGCATCAGAATTAAAAGTGATTGAATTTATAAATTATGTTAGCGTTAAGTTTCTGAATATCAAATTTGAGTTATGATTAATTGAAATTGACATTTCAAGGTGGTGGCGATGTTCAGGGTAGTATTAATTATAGAAAGGTACTAGATTTCACTAACGATATAGCGAGCCCTGCACATTTTTTATTCATTGGTACCTTGAGTACTGCTGCACATACATTGAATTTTGGCATAGAATAGGGATGAACTGTCATGTACAATTACTTCTAGTTGAGCCACCGAGTAATAAAGCTGCGATACGGAGAAGAATAAAAAAGGTGTATTAAACTACGTACCGTTGTCACACCTAGTGAGTCCTCAAAGAAATCCTTTGCCACCTACTGCGCCTGGTGCCGCCATAAGGAAAACTAACTTACCGGTCACAACAGTCCTTGAATACTCCATACTTTTATATTTTTAATTGAAAGATCATTCAATTCTACACAACATCTCCACACATATTTTTGAACCAGATCTAGAGGTTTCGGAGATATAATTTTTTGAAAATAAATAATCTATGTATACACCCCACATGCATGGAAACGATGTAACCGCATGATAGTTCACCAGATAGTTTCTCGGATGGATCAGGAAGCCAATACAAAAATGAAATGACGGAATTTAATTTGTGCAACATGTTAAAAGATTTTGGCATTGATGCCGAATGGAATTTTTTCGCAACTTGTCATGGAAAGGGTCCTTGTGATGCTTTGGAAGGAGTATTGAAACGAAACGCAAGTTTGCAAGACCATCATATAATAACACCCCAAGAACTTTATTCATGGGCTATTTCTAAGCCAGATTCAAAAATACACTATCAGCTTTTTTCAGAATCCAAATACAATAAAATGGAAAAAAGTTAAAAAATCGTTATACACGTGTAAAGCAAATTTCGGGAACAGTCATTCCATAGTTTTAAGCCTCAAAATGGAAACTATATTATTGTCAAACGGTATTCATTTTCGACGGAAGAAATATATGTTAAATTGTAGGTAAAGAAATGAAATGCCTTGTGAAAAATAAAACGAATAAAGTTATAAAAATGATTTTACTTATTTCTCTTCATGCTTCTTCTGAATTTTTGATACAAAAATAAATAATGCCGAAATATGACCCTTTTAAAACCACAAGGATTTTTGTTGAAGAGGAATTTCTAACCAAAGCTGACGTTCGGTAAAAATATTTTGAACGCGAGGGTCTGCAATGTCTAAACTTTTTTCTAAGTGGTTAATGGACAGCCCCAGGTTGAAACGAATGTTGCACCCAGCTTGTAAGTAAATCCTAGATTTCTTTATTCACAGCTGCTGTGACTCGCTGGAAATGTATGGTGAACTACCATGCGGTTTCATCGTTTCCATGCACGTGGAGTGTATACATAGATTTTATATTTTCAAAAAAATATATCTCCGAAACCTCTAGATCTGGTTCAAAAATATGTTTGGAGATGTTATGTAGAATTGTATGATCTTTCAAATAAAAATATAAAAGTATGGAGTATTCAAGGACCCTCGCAGTGAAAATCAAGAAAAACCATTTAATACGTATTTTGTTCGTACGAAACTCAATATTTTTTAAAGTTAATATTTATTTCTTAAAACTACCTTTCATTTAAATACCTTTCATTTGATCCATAATCCATGAAAATCGTTTCAGTGGTTCGAAAGTTATGAATATTTAAAAAAATCACGATTTTTTTAACCCGTCTAACGTGGAAAGGGACACCCTAATGACGAAATAAAAAATATATATCTAATATTTTTCGATAAGTAACGATTCTACCAAATATTGCAGAATTCTGAGAGATAGTATAACTTTATTTCATGGAATTGCTGTATATTGGTAAATGGACAACCGTGAGTTTAGCTTGTGCTAGGCTAGAAGATCGATACATGCTAGTGTTGGACATTTGAAGTAAGATAAGGCGTTGCTCTAAGCTGTTGTCAACTCCTATTTGACAGTTTTGCACGCCACCACACGCGTTACGGTTTGGTAAGGTTTAAACTGTAGCCGAAAGGTATCCAAACTCCAAACCTATTTGCATTTTACAGCGATGATGCCTCGGTTGAATTTTTCTTTTCTTCGCCAAACAAAATACCGCGTTCAATTGATGACACCCATAGGAGGAGATAAGAAGAAAGATAACAGTAGGGTGACCATACGTCCTGGATTCCCAGGACATGTTTTAGCTTTTTTCAGAATTTCTTGGGAAGTCGAGGGAAACGCTTGATTTGTCCTGGTTTTTCTCCTGTAAGACAAATATATTTCTATTTATTGAGTCTTCGCTTTATTTACTCTGCGTTAGATCGCAGTTATGACTGATCGAAACCATAACTGCAACGTATACTCATCATCAATCAGAGTACGACAAACAAAGCTGAATCTTCCAATTTCACCATCCGATGTTTTTTAATCTCTCAACAGTGCCTCATTATTTTCTTTTCTAATTCCTTTTCTTACGTAGAAATTGACAAGAGGAAGAGGCATTCGTATGTACTTAGTATATCAATTGGCTGCAGTCCGTTTGTAAGCAAATTTAGCAACAGAACCGAACGAACTGATTCCTGTTGTGTCCCAAACTCTGGCCGCTATCAATGTCGATAGAAAGAAGACTCAATCCAACACACATCAACACTTTGGCGACTCTGCTTCTTCTTGGGTTCTCTTACTAGTGACATTTTTCGTCTTAATGGAAATCCATTCCATAAAAAAGAAAATGGCAAAACATCAATTACTATCGTGGATTAACTTCATTGAGCGCTCTCTCGAGTTGGTGATAATGGAACCACTTCAGGGTCAATATCAGTACCTAATTAGATTACTTTTTCATCTCGATCGGATCGGTAGCAAAAATTACTCTACTTGTTAACAGCGCAGTGAATCAAATGAACGTATCTACGTACAGTCTGCTGTCTACATATATTGTGCCAGAACTAGAAGCAAGCATAGATATAGAAAAAGAACGATCATCTCAAGCCAGTGTAAACAATAAAGCGCCGGTATTTTCATCGATGCGGTATCGGTTCGGTACAATACAGTGGCCGTCTGTTTTAAACACTGCCCAATCCGCATTAGTGTTTGCGTTCACCAGTTATTAAAGGTGCAAATGTAGCTTAAACTTACGGAAGTCGTCGTCATCCAATTTCACCACATTCGTAATGCTATACTGATAACATTTAAAACTCCGACCATGGCGAAAAATTTAGCTCTGAAAAATAACATGCAATACGTTGTTGAGTATGACAATATTAGAATAAAGATATAATATTGACGATGATAAGATTGATGTGCGTCTGCAATATCTATCCCCGCGTACTAAACATAAATTCATTACAGCCGTCATACCGGAATACATAATGGTGGAATCCATTAAGATTGAAACTTGGAAAAAAAAATTCCAGGTATTTCCAATGGTGTTCGTGTGGTGAGAATGCGAGTGACAAAACCTATTACTTCATAACTGCACTTTCACTACGAAATAGAAAGCGTGGTCAAATCTCAAATCACGCTGTGCACATATGACGGACAGACCCCCACGTGCCAGGTCTCTAACAAAAAGACAAACTACGGGAAACCATACACAGAAACCTCTAACGCAACCGGCAACAACTGCAAACAAACCCAACTCACAACCCTCATCAACAACAATTAAATCACAACAAACGAATGCTGGAACAACAGAAGTTACATACAGTGTGTCCGATCATTGTGATACGCCTACCACTTCCCAATCAACTGCCCGCACAAATTGCGTACACAAGACCTATAAAATTCGATTTTTTTTATTCGTAAATTGTAAATATTCAAAGATCCACGGCTTAGGTAAGCTAACGTATTGTGCCATTTCCAATCAACGACATAAATATTACTCAATCTACCATTAACATGGCTTTACGCCTGAACGCGAATAAAATTGATAAATTTGAAATCAACGGTAGGCTTTACAGCTGTTTTGATCATAGCTCTCAGATCGAGGGTTAATGGTTGTCATTAGAGATTGCCAAGTATAGCGCAGCGAAACTACTCGGAACCGTTGCTGTTTCTGCTTTACGTCATTGTCGTGTATGTAGTGATTAAAACTTCTCGCCGGTCCTGCGCAAACGATTTTGAAATATTTCATCTCTTCCGCTCAATTCAAGATTTCTCTCACAACCGCATAAAACTTTCGCTGATAGTGGTGTAGCAAGAACTGTGTGTTAGTAAATACGAAAAAGTTCTCGGTGATCAAATTCATACGGAAAAATTTCTGGCAGAGCTCTTCATCCCATACCCCCAGAACTTTTTAACTACCGAAAACCTGTGGTGAAAGCACAGTCGTTTGAGAGGTAACGACTGTCCTGACTTTTTACTCGCCTAGTATGGTCACCCTAGCTAACAAAAGCTTTTCCTTTGTCGTGACTGGCGACTCACCTTTCTTAGATACTTAGAAACACGAATGAAGATTTTGATGAAAGCCAAAAACATTGTTATAGGCACCGGTTCGTTGCCGAGTTAAAAAATGAAACATCGCTTACAGTACCAACAGTACCAACGCGAACGTGAAATATTCAAAACGCTGGATATTTGCTTACGTCAAGAAGATCTGTCTAGACTCTGTCTCGGTACAGAAAAAAGTACTTTGCCGCATCTCCTCACGACTCCTCGAACGAAACACCGTTTTCGATGGTGGAGTTCTCACTTGCTCTCTGATCATGCAACAACAAACGCCCCAGGCATAGACAGAATCAAATTCAACTTGCTGAAGAATCTGACTGACACTGCTAAAAGTCGCTTTTTGAACTGTTGGGTAACAATGTCCCTCTTGACTGGACAATTCATGCACGCTAAGGCAACTTGCAGACGACGGGGTGGTCTCTGTTACAGGGTCCAATGCTGCTGATTTGCAAGAACCATTGCAAGATACTTTAGATAATTTGACTGCTTGGGCGCTTCAGATGATTATCGAATTATCCATTGAGAAAACTGAGCTGGTCATCTTTTCTAAGAAGCGTGTGCTGGCGCACCTACAGGTTCTCTTAATGGGTATAACGATCAATCAGATCAATCCTTCTTCGTTTAATTCCTTTCACGTCGATTTCTTGAATACTTCCGATTCAACTGTATTCTTCGACACATTGACGAAGGAAGAGATTTGTGGGATCCCGGATCATATACGCCCGCAAGTGATGTATTTTATGACAAATTCTGAGAAGTCGACTGTGACACAATGGCGGATCAAATCTCGATGGGTCCACTGTCTTTGACCTCTTTAATGATAATGTCACCGCTTCATCCAAGCGCAATAATTTTGCTTCCGTTTACTTCGCAGAATTAGCTACTATTCGAAATACTCTTGGGATCTGATGATCACTTTACCAACAGATCACTACTTTATCATTTTTGACAGCCTCAGCTCTCTCGAGGCTCTTCGTACGATGAAGCACAAAGAGCAATTCCCATATTTTCTGGAGTAGAAAATGGAGCCCTGCGTACTTTCTCTGAAAAATCTTACCGATTACCTTTGTTTGGGTCCCTTCTCATTGAACCATCCCGATTAATGAAAAGGCAAACTCTTTAGCAAAGATGGGCTCATTAGAAGATGACATCTACGAAATACCACTTTGCATCAATGTGTAAAGACCTATTTGCATCAATGTTAGTATCTGTCGTCACAGGACCCTTCACAGCTGGCACACCTCGTGGAGCAATGGGGAACTTGGACGATAGCTGCATTCTATTATCCAGAAAGTATCGACGAAGCCCTAGTTCAGGGAGGTGGATGCGGTTTGGGATTTCATTCCTGTAATGTTTCGACTTAGGCCCAACCACTATAAGTTGGATGCACATTTACAACGTATTGGGCTTGCAGAGAGTAGTATGTGCGCTTGTGCTGAGGGCCACAGTCTATAGAGAACAGTTGCGCAAAGAGTGAAGTCAAAAAAGCCTACCTATCGAGCACAATTGGAATCCATCTCTGATACCTCTGCAGCAAGGATGGATTCTAATTTTGCTCGATAGGTAGACTTTTTTCGGCTTCACTTTCTGCACGCTCTTTGCGTACCTTTATACTAGGGCCTTTACTGAGGGCTATCACGACATCGAGAACGTTGTCTGGGCGAGCGGCGGGTATTGTGATGCCAGATCACAGTTAAACGATTACTTCCGGGCCCATGGTAGATCACCCAATGTTCCAGCTCGTGATATCCTGACCAGTCGCGATCTTCTCTAAATTTCGCTCATCTGCCTTTTTACTAAAACGATAAATATCCTAATCTAGCCGCTCTCATCTACTTATCGTTCTCAGAAGGACCATGTCTGCCTTTGTGGAATCGACCTGTACCAGAGTGGCATCATGTGACCACTTTTGTCCTAACCACTACGCAGACACTACTTGAAAGTAAAACGAGCGCGACCTGACACTGACGAAGACACTGTCCGTCTTTTCGCCCCTGAGTTAATATCTTGCCAAGCACAATCCTCCGTTACAAAACGAAAACATGATTGTATTTTACAAGTTTTAATATATCTTAGTTAAAACTTTAACTAGTAGTTAGTAGTATATATTTAATTAGCACCCCTCTCCCTCTTACTCCTAAAAAAATCAATTATCCCATGTCTTGAAAATATAACTGTATTCCTAGGTTTAAAATAGCTGTGAAATATTCCATAAAAAAAACTATGCGATATTTCTAGAACAACATGAGAAAAGGGTGGAAGTCCAAATGAGAGTCTCTCTTTGTTTACTCTCTCTCTCCCTCTTCCGTCAATAACTCGGTCGCTTCTACGTTTGCTCCTCAACTCTTAGCGTAATATGCTAGACGACATCAGAGTATTTCAATCTTTATTGAAACAATGTTGGAAGGTTTTACGTTGACGCCATAATAATCGAAAGAGAAAGTAAACACAGAGAGACTGTCATTTGGACTTCCGCCCATTTCACATGTTGGTCTAGATTTCTCCTTAAATTTCGTCGATTCGAACGAAACTTTGAAGTTGAGTTCGGTTTATTAACCTTCTTGATTTTCTCTGACAATTGACGTGTTTTGATACAAAAGCGATTTTTTAAAAGAGCGTAGACATTTCTACGTGCATTAATTTCTTTCTCAGAACGAGTTACAGAGAATGAATATATCTGTACGAAAAAAATATACACTGAAAAAAATGTTGTGTCATTTTTCATAAAAACAAAAATTTGTGTTAAAAATTTAAATAGCAAAAAAAACATTTTTCCTAATTTTCTATATTTTGTCAATAAAAACCTAAAGAGAAAAGAAAATTTTTAATATGTTTGTATGATGGAGAACTTATCGGTAAAATTTTTTTTCTAATAATAACTATAGATGTTTTTAAATCCCATACTGATTGACATACAAAACTGTAATTTTATTACGAATAATATAATATAATTCTAAGTATCGTTTTTAATCAAAATGCATTTAACAAAAATCTTCCAAAATGCGATAGTTTTCGAGATATTTGTAATTTTGTTCCAACATAAACAGTTAATTCGTGTGATTATGCTCTTTTAAAAAATGGTGTGTTACCCCATCATAAAATGTCTAAAATCTAGTGTTTATCATTTTAAAGACGTAAAAGAAACTTTTTCAGTGTATTTGGATCATGGAGAATCTAATGTAGTTTTTCTAACTACAACTTTCACTATTTGCAGTCAAAAATACAATTTAATTTTTGAATATGAAAACGCCATTTTAAATCAAAATGCTCATAACAAAAAATTTCTAAAATGTGGTATTTCTCGTGATATTTTAAATTTTGTTTTAACAACACAATTATTTTGTTTTATTACGACCATTTCAGAAGGTATTCGCATTTCTCCATCAACAACAATAGGTTTTTAAAAAGGCCCATAACATTTCCTGTAACTTTCTCTATGACATCAAGGCGATATTGTAAATCATTTGAAAGCTATACGAAAACAGTCGCTAATCTATTCCGACAAAAAGTTAGTGTCGATTTCTGATGAGACGAAGTCGAAACGCACCCATGTAATAAGTAAGGATTTGTGCCCTTCAAGTGTAAAGACTGGTTTAAACAAAAAAATTTCGCCCTGGTGAGAAATTTTATTGTTTACCCAATTTTTCTCCTTAGGGCGAAATATGGCATAGCACAAATTTTTGTTTTCATGAAAAATGACACAACATTTTTTTCAGTTTATATTTTTTATGTACAGAAATATTCATTCCCTGTAACTCGTTCTGAGAAAGTTTTGCTATATAAAATACAGCAATCGAGCAAAAAAAATTGAAATAAATGCACTTAGAAATGTCTACGCCCTTTTAAAAAATTGCTCTTGAGTCAAAATAATCTTACTGATAGTGAAAAATGTTTAGTCTTCCATGCCGAGGAAATGTGTAAAGTTTCATTGGAATCTAAGATTGTCGGTCACGATTTTCAAGATTTTCAGACGGATCTTCGTAGAATTCCTCTAAAGATAATAGCATAGTGCATATTGCATTGGCTTGCTAAGCTAAAACCAGTTTTAACTTCATAAATTCGCATTAGCTTAATCAGAACTCCTTTTCTTGCGAAATATCACGTTTTCGTTTTAGGAGCTAGTGTCAATTCGGCGCTACCTTGTCACTAAGTTAGTGTCGGATTCTGATGAGACGAAGTCGAAATGCAAATTCCATAACTAATTCATAAAAAAAACTATTGTTTTCGCTCTTGTACATCGAATTGTATTCCTAGTAAAAGGGCTGTAACATTTTTCCTCTTAGATCTAACATCAAAAAATATTTAAAAATTATGATCTCCTAATTTTAAGGAATTTAAAATGTAAAAAAATAAAATGGGACCATCAATCTAACGCAAATGTGACATTCAACTGAACGAACGGATTAAAAAAATGTTTTTCCCCAGCGAGAGAAATTTAATTTCTGAATCAAAACTATCGCACTTATCTTATGAATTTAATAAATTGCTTATACCGCGAGGACCCGATTTTATCAGCACTTGATTTTATCTGCCTCCGATTTTATCAGCTTCGTATGAAAATTGATTGTTGGTAGTTTGATGGGCTCTAGCAGACGAACCAAATTGAATTTGAGCAAATCCTTTCTTGAGCTTATTTTTCTTATCTTAGAGATTCGAAATACGCAAAAAAAATTTTTTTTTAATTTTGCTTTGTCAGATCCCTTTGGGAAGTTTAAGCTAAATTATCAAGAAAGGTTATGAGGCTATATCTAGGGACTAAAAAGAATATTTTAAGAACTTCAGATCCTTAAAAGGAAAGAAAAATATATGTCCCGGTTTTATCAGCCTAAAATTCACCAAGGGGCTGATAAAAACGAGTCTTTACTGTACTAACCAGCACATCCATAAAATGGTTCGACATTTAACAAAAACTAAAAATATGCAAATAAATAAATATACATAAATAAGTTTGATACAACCAACCAACAAAAAAATATCTGGCAACCCTTACCACGACCTTTTCACCTCGTACAGATCGCATCAGACAACATTTTGACACGCGTCAATATGTGAGTTTATTTTAAATTGCTTCATTCACAAATCAAATTGCTCCCCGGTTCAATTCACAGCGTGCGATATTTGAACGGTGTGGTGTGAAAACCACTAAAGTCAAAAAAGAATCCAACACCAACACGTCGTCGGTACCCCTGATGGAACGCCTAGATGAAAGACTCCGGCAGTCACTCATGATAGCGGAAAGCCAACGTCAGAGATCTGCTGCGGTTGAAGAGCGAGAGATCGAAACGGAAGCCGAAAACGGTTCCCGCCTGGAACCAATATATGTAGTACCTAGTAAGCATTGGGTAGACTAACACCTGTCAGTCAATCAGTCCGATAGAGCCATGGTGTTGTGTTGTGAATGTTACCGAAGGGAGGGGGAGACTTAACCAAGTGTAAACCGATTCTTTTTTCTCCGTATCAGAGCTTTGGGTAAAGTTACCGAATCCACATTGGTTAGCTTGGGTGCACACGCGTGGGAAACATCGACTCCAGGTTCGGGAGGTAAGGTGAAAAGGATTTGTCAGGATTTTGTGTTCGAGTTTTGTTTGAAGTCAATTTGCTCGGAACGAGTCTGGGTCTTAGCTTATTCGAATAACCCTTTTTTGTTCTGTTGACTTTCCGAAGTTGGTTCAATGATGAGCTGTTGTTGATTGAGTAGGCAGAGAAAAACATCACAGGATCAAATTCGCTCTTGAATTGACTTGCAAAAGTTTATATGAAGGGTGTTTCTGGGAAGCTTGCGAACCACTTGTTTCGGTTTTAGACGTAAATGTTATGATGCTGGTGAATGTTGGTGCTTATAGTTTCGATTTGAATATTTCACAAAATCTAACTACACCTTGTTAAAATTTTAGTTTGAAATTAATTACATTCAGGAGATAGTTATTTACCTTCAGTCAACCGTGCCTGTTGAAAGTCTGTAATTATGCCTGTGTGTTTCCTTTTTCCATGAAATTTTGCACAATCATGAATAATAATAAAATGGCTACAAAATATTGAATACTGTTCAATCAGAAGTTAGTTCCAGAGTAAAGGGGGATCAGGTGTTTTCATTCGTCATTATTGAACCGAAAAATAAAATTGGAAAAAACTTAACTGGAACAAGACCAAAAGCTGGATCAAGCGTCAACAACAAAGTCAACTTCCTGTTTGCACAGTTTTGTTTTTATTTAACCCGCCCGTTTTGGTGTTGCATTGTGCAGGATGCACTTTTTGTTTTTGCATATTATTTTATCTGCAAGGCCGATAAATCTACGTCGCTCTCGGTCGGATTTTGTGATGGCACGAGAAAACAATAACCATTCTCTCGATGCAATCGTCGTTAGTGTGCAATATTGTTCAATGGGAAAGTTTCTTGAACGGTTACGAGGTGAAATTTTTTTTCCTTCAGTCCCTGTCATTCATGCGTTGCGAAACTGGTTTTGCTTCGCTAAATAAAATATCGCATGGGACAAGTTATGACATGACGAACAACGGAGCATGGCAGGTCGATGCACTTGGATGCAGTTGAATGGATCGGCAGGTTTAAGAAGCGAAGATTCAAAGGGGGCGCCGAAGTTGCACTGCAACTGGATTGCGGTTTATAGTTGTTATGCTAATGTTTTTATTTTTATTTTGGTTTTGAAGGCTGTCAACTCAAGCGAATGGCACATAATACGCGATAAACTATAACAATACCAGACTTGAGTTACCGTCATCGGTGGTGGCTACTTTACGTCACGGGGGCTACTTTACGCCATAACTAGAGAACGATATTTGAGCTTGTTGTTAAAATGCAACATATTGAACGAACGAATGTTTGCTTTTGCTAAAAAAAACAATATAAAACTAGAACTACAAGGTCAAATATTGCTTCCAAAATTTGGCATAAGCAACCCCCGCGGTGTAAAGTATCCTCCGAAGAGGGCACTTTGAATTTCTTTAATTAGCATAGCATAGCATAGCATAAACGACCGCACTCATCATGGGTGGCTGATACAGTGAAATCTTTTTATACGACAGTATAATTCGCTGCACTCCTGGTCATGTCCTTACGATCGCTAAAGGGAGGAGAATGTTAGTTAAATACCTACTGAAGAAGATACGGGGAACCCATGCAATCTCCATAGGTATTTCTGATGTTATATTTTGTTAGTAGGGCAGGAAAATGGGACGTGGGTTTGGAGTGATTTTATATATTCAACAAAAAGGATAATGAAAATTATTATAAAACGGATTGATCTCACCAGATATACACCGTGTCCAATAAATTCTCATACACTTCTTCAAAGGCATTGTTGTCGTGTACGCACAACACATATATTAGCTATGTATTGGTGACATGTTGTACTATGTTTGCACTATTACTGACATGATAACATACATTCTTTCATTCAGTTTACATTTTCTACCGACGATGAAGGAATTCCGTGCCGTGGTGATAAAAAATTTTTTGGCTGGTGAGCGCCCGGGCGCTATTTTCAAAATTTTAAAGAGTGTTGGAGTAAAGCGCGATTATGTTTACCGGACCATCCAAAGGTACCGTGACACTTGCTCATTGGATGACAGAAAAAGATCCGGCCGCCCTCGTTCGGTAAGGACTGGACAAGTGGTTAAAGTCGTGAAGGAACGGATTAAGCGAAAATCTCAGCGCTCTGTTCGGAAAATGGCTGCTGATCTGAATATGTCGAAATCATCGATGCACAATATTTTAAAACTCGACCTGGGACTGCAAGCTTTCAAGAAACGTAAAGTACACGGAGTTTCGGAAGCTTCCAAGGAAAAAAGACTTGAAAGAGCAAGTGCTATCCTATCACGGCACGCTGGGGAAGAATTTATATTTTCTGATGAAAAATTATTTGTCCTGCAGCAATCTCACAATGTCCAAAATGACCGATTGTGGGCTGTCCCTTCCAGGAATGTGTCAGATAGTGACAGGAATATTCCTCGATTCCAAAGCGCCGGTGCAGTGATGGTTTGGGGAGCAATTTGCAAGCGTGGCAAATTTCCGCTTGTTTTCATCGACAGAGGCGTTAAAATTAACGCTGTGTATTATAAAACTGAAGTTTTAGAGAAAATCGTAAAGCCAAGTGTGCAAACAATGTTTGGAAATGACCATTATGTGTTTCAGCAGGACGGAGCGCCTTCCCACACAGCGAATGTCGTTCAGAGCTGGTGTCGGAACAATTTGAACGACTTTTTGGCGAAGGACGAATGGCCTCCCAGCTCTCCGGATCTTAATCCCTTGGACTATTTTGTGTGGTCATACATGTTGTCGAAGATCAACGAATACAGAGTGTCCAATATAACCCAATTCAAAACCGTAATTCAACGGATTTGGGACGAAATGCCGATGGAAGCCGTGCGTGCCGCTTGTGATGGTTTTGAGAAACGTCTGAAGCTGGTGAAGAAATTAAAAGATGGTGTCATTCCAAAACATATGCTGTAAATGATCAGTATTATATAGCATCACAGTATAAAAAATTTCAATAAAATTTGACTTACCAATACACAATAATTTGGGTTTCATTTTGTATGAGAATTTATTGGACACGGTGTATTTGGGTGATGGCACCACCGACAGACTACTTTCTCCGAGCATTCCGTTTAGCACAGCAATGAAAAACTTGAGATGCAGTTGACGAAGAAGGCATCGGTAAGGACCCGGGTGACGATTCTGACTGCAAATCAGTAACAAACTGTTGACTGACGTTTTCATTAAACTGACTGATTTTCACTATTTTGCACACTCGAACAAAAAAGTTTTACAGTTTTGAACGGGTCATTTCTTCAATATAAAAAGTCTAAACTTTCAGTACCAAGAACTATTTTTCAACCGGTGAAAAAACGTGACACATTAGGAATTTGCGTCCAACCTTGCTCAAAGCCTACTTCGATCTTCGAGAACGAATCACACGTTTTCCTAGTTCACCTTGCATGGTATGGTTTGGTGCTTACAGTTGGAAGGGAAGTAAGGGTTTCAGCGTAAAAAAAAACTTTTTTTGCGATTTTTTAAAAAATTTGATGCAACGAATTGATCAAAACTTTTGTACATTATAATGCAACATTTCAATAACATTCTGTCATTTTTCTGTGCAAAAATATCGACAAGCGACTCGGTGACGAAGCTTTTTGTAAAATGTCTGTGGAAAAAAAATACAATTGGCGGTCTTAACTGCCATTCAAAAACTACTCAATCGATTTATTTCAAACTTTACATACACATTCTTTGTAAAAATACCTAACCAATACGTTGAGTTTTCGAGATAATTTTCAATTAAGGTGGTTTTATATTCATAAAATGGCGGAATATTTCGTGAAAAATAGCAATTTTCAAAATGGGTGAAATGTTCAATTCTACAAACTTATCATATTCAGCCAAAACAACAATACGTGTTAATTATTTTTAGCTAAAGAATGCAAGAAAAAAATTGGAAGAAGAAATTTAATTTTCGTTGTAAATTTGATGTGACGCAAATATTTTAAACCTATTGATCACAAAGAATCTTTTCTGATCGGGGCTCAGATTTGCCAGGCCAGAGCCAGCCTTAAAAATAGTTACCGTACATTGACATTGACATTGATCACTTTTCGAAGTAATCATTACATATTTTTAGACGCAACACATTTTTTTCAAGTTTAATATTTTTAAAACATGTACTGATGTTTGGATGGTTTTACCTAAAATTGTGCGCTTACAGCTATTTTTTCAAAAATGATTTCAAGTTGAAGTCCGTTTTCCTGTTCCGGGGTGACTTTGATAACCTGCATGTTCACCCACATTAAGTTATTGATGTCAATATTTTTCATTCAAATGTTTGTTTAAACTAATTCTGGAAAGATACTCATTGTTAAATAGATGTTAATTGGTATTATACAAAGTATTTCAATGTACTGTAAAATTCGAGTAACCAAAATTCGTATAATTTGTGTCCAACTAGAATAAAAGATTCTGAAAACCTTTAAAACTATTAAAATTGTTTTATGTCAGTGCTTTATCAATGTACAAAAAGCTTCATCCATTTTAGCACGTTGGAATATTGAACAATAAAACAAATGTTCCGAATTTTAGCTTAAAATAATTTGAAATAATTGCCAACTAGTTTCACAAAAAATGTTTTTAAAATAAACAAACTCCTAAAACTAAATTTGGCACATCCCAATCTAAAGGAAAATAAAAACTCGCTTGTAATTTGTTTCTCTTGCTCAAATCTGAGATTTATTTGTTTTATAAAAAATAGACACTTAACGAAGCTCCGTAATAATAAGGTAAAGTTTCGTTTTTTGTAGTTTTTGTACCCAAAAACCGAACAATATACTCACAAAGTATAACAAATCAGTGTTTTATAAGTTTAGAGTAAAAACCTTTTCAAATTAAAATGATTCGATGGACTATTCTGGTTTAATAAGCGATCTACGAAAAAAGTTTCGAGTGATCAAAGTCACCCCGATGATCAAAGTCACCCCGGTTTACAGTACATTTGAATAGATTACATCATAAAACTGTGTTAGCATAACGCCATAGAATTGGTAATAGTGGCAAGGCTCCAGATCAGGAAAATAGAACTTGAACGGTTCCTGCGCATCTACAAATCGCCTGCTAACTCTTTAGCTTTAGTAGTTCGTCATTTTCTTCGAACGAGCATTTTAAGAATATTTTTCTGCTCATTTTGATTTAGCGTCTTCTACACTTGGGCATCACAATTTTTTTTTTTTTTTTTTTGAATTCTCAAAGGCCCCCCTCTCATATTGTGACAAATGTCAAAGTAAGCTCAGATGCCAAATTTTACATCATTTGGACAATTCTAGACTCTCGCCCACTTCGCTTGAAATTTTTGAAATTGGTATTATGGGAAAATATGGAGGAAAAATATATTAAATGCTATAACTTTTGAAGTAGCGAACAGAAAAATTGCAATTTATACCTCTTTTTAAAAGAAATAATTTTAATAGTTGAATGGAGACATATCCGTTTCCAGAAAAATACGGAAAAGTGGGGTACTGGGTCGGTTTGACCCCAAAATCCCCTATTTTCAATCATTTTTCTGCTCCGTGATGCAAATCATACATATTTTGCAGTTTTCCAATGTGAAAAAATCTCAGAAATCGAGCGGAATCTTTTTGCTCTTAGTCCGAATACGAGAAGTTGGGGTTATAGGGCCTTTTGTCATTCATATTAAATTTTATCATTTTCTCGTGCATATATCTCCATTATTCTTCATTCAATTTTAATAAATTGTACCTTGTTGAACGTGTAAAATTCTTAGGAACAAAATAAAAATACGAACGGGTTATAGGTAGTGGGAAGAAGGATGATGGCACTTTTACCATTAATTTTCAGGAATCACTTAGTATCATGATTGCAAAACATTTTCCTAGTTCGTTTTCCATCAATAATATACAGACACAGAATCAAATTAAAACAGAACCTGGCTCATATGGCGCTGGTACCGAAGCTCACAAGATAGTCAGTGCTATATTTACAGACGAAAAGGTGGAATGAGCGACTCCTTCGAACCAATAAAATGCGGATATGGATGGAATACTGCCAATAATGCTACAAAAAAGCGAACAGCATGCCGTACCGTACGAGATTTTTTAATACTAAACTATATAGCTACAAGCTGGTGACAAACTAGGGTAATGTTTATACCAAAAGCTGAGAAGTGCGATAAATCTCTTCCAAAATGCTGTAAGCCACCCAGATTAATCTCTATATTTCTGAAAATATTGGAGAAAATGACACTTACACATTACAGTAGAGTACATGAAATACTCTCCACTGAGCAAACTTCAATTTGAATTTCGAAACAGCAAATCAACAATAAATGCATTACATCTGTTGATCGAACGACTAGAGAATTCTATTGAATTAAAAGAAATCTCACTAGCAGCTTTTCTTGATATAGAAAGAGTCTCGAAAGGTCTACATCTACATCTTAAAGCTCAATGTGGAATGCTATGAGAAGACATGGGTCAATGCTGATAAACCGTGAAATAACTGGCATACTTGGTAACACGCCACTGACTATGGAAACAAATAAGGGATGTCCGCAAGGCGAAGTTCTATCACCCTATTGTGGTTATTAGTTGTAGACGAGCCTATTTAAATCATTAATTGAATTGGGATACGACGTGATTGGATTTACAAATGATATTCTTATCCTCTTTGAGACGTTGTCTCAAATAGAATTCAATCTGCATTGAACTTTATTTCGAAGTGGTGCCTGAACACAAATCCCTCCAAAACAATCATAATCCCATTTACTCGAAAAGGGCAATTAGTTTGTTTTATTACGACCTTTTCATAAGTTATTCGCGTTTCACCATTAACAACCATAAGTTTTTCGAAAGGCCCATAACATTCTCCATGATTATCTGTGACATCTTATGAAAAGGTCGTAATCAAACAAAATGATAGTGTAGTTAAAACAAAATTTAAAATATTACATTTCAGAAAATTTTTGTTTTGAGCAGTTTTGTTTGAAATGGTGTTTGGAATCATATTCACAAATAAAATTGTATTTTTGACTGCAAATAGTATGAATTATAAAAATAGGTCAAAAGCTGTTGGTAGGAAAACTCTTTTATTGAAAGCTTCTCCATGATCCAAATACACTGAAAAAGTTTCTTTTACATCTTTAAAACGATAAACATTAGATTGTTGACATTTTATGATGGGGTAGCGCAAATAACTTTTAAACAGGGCATAATTACACGAATTAGTTGTAAATTTGTTCGAGTTAAATTCCAATTATCTCAACAAAAAAAACTAACGCATTTCGGAAGATATTTGTTAAATGCATTTTGATTTGGAATGACACTTAGAATTATATTCTATAATAAAATTACAGTTTTGTATGCCAATTAGTATGAAATTTAAAAACGTGTATAAAGTTATTGTTAAAATGACTATTTACCCGATAAGTTCTCTATCATGCAATCACATTAAAAATGTTTCATTTCTCTTTAGGTTTTTTATGTCAAAATATAAAAAATAAGGGGAGGGAGGGTAAGGGTTTCAGCGTGGAAAAAAACATTTTTGGCGAATTTTTAGAACTTTGCGTGAAGCGAATTGATTAAAACTTTCGTACATTATAGTGTATCATTTCAATAATATTCTGTAATTTTTTTATGAAAAAATATTGGCAAATAACTTTAAAGCTTTTTGTAGAAAGTCTCTGGAAAAAAACATGATTTGCAGTGGTATCTGCCATTCAAAAACTACTTAACCGATTTCTTTCAAACTATGCATACACATTCTATGTAAAAACACCTAACCCTTACGTTGAGTTTTTGAGATAAATTTTCAATTAAGGGGGTTGGTAGTTGCTCTTGTATCAAAATATTGCAATCGCCAGAAAAAAATCATGGAATTTTAGAAGCTGAACAAAGCTGCAAAGCTTCGTTCGAATCGACGATGGTCATATTTCGCGGTCAGCCTCAGGTCTAGAATTGATTTTGCATAACGGCACGATGTCAAATCAGGTAAAAAAACAAGAACCACAGTCTTGTCTAAAAGAGGTAGTCGGCGATTTTGAAGGCACTCTATGTGATAACTTTTTGGGTGATCAGTTAAAGACGTTTGTTTGAAACAAAACATCTTTAAAGATGGAAATTTTCCTTCCACAGTGTTACGATAGTTGTAGAAAAAATAAAATTGCTTGTTTTCGCTTGTTTTGCTATCAATGATCAAGAAACCAAGAAATGAGAAAATAAAATTTCTTTCGCTTTGTAAAAAATAGAAACGCTCGAAGAAAGAGTTGGAAACTGATGCTCGAAAGTTGAACAAACTTCCGTAGTTGCAAGTCTACAATAGGCTCCCTTAAAAGAATATACGAACGGGTTATAGGTAGTGGGAAGAAGGATGATAACACTTTTACCATTAATTTCCAAGAATCACTTAGTATCATGATTGCAAAACATTTTCCTAGTTCGTTTTCCATCAATAATATACAGACACAGAATCAAATTGAAACAGAACCTGGCTTATATGCTGCTGGTATCGAAGCTCACGAGATAGTCAGTGCTATATTTACAGACGAAAATGTGGAATGAGCGACTCCTTCGAACCAATAAAATGTGGGGATGGATTGAATACTGCCAATAATGCTACAAAAAAGCGAACAGCATACCGCACCTGACGAGAACCTTTAGAAGATTTTTTTAACACTAAACTATATAACTACAAGCTGGAGACAAACTAATAGTACCAAAAGCTGAGAAGCGCGATAAATCACTTTCAAAATGCTGTAATATTTGTGAAAATATTGGAGAAAATAACACTTACACATTACAGTAGAGTACATGAAATACTCTCCACTGAGCAAACTTCAATTTGAATTTCGAAGCAGCAAATCAACAATAAATGCATTACATCTGTTGATCGAACGTCTAAAGAATTATATTGCAATAAAAGAAATCTCACTAGCAGATTTTCTTGACATAGAAGGAGCTTTCGAGAATACATTTCAAAGTTCAATGTGGTATGCGATGAGAAGACATGGGTCAATGCTGATAAACCGTGAAATAACTGGCATACTTGGTAACACGCCACTGACTATGGAAACAAATAAGGGATGTCCGCAAGGCGAAGTTCTATCACCCTTTTGTGGTTATTAGTTGAGGACGAGCCTATTGAAATCATTAATTGAATTGGGATACGAAGTGATTGGATTTGCAGATGATATTCTTATCCTCTTATTCGCGTTTCACCATCAACAACAATAAGTTTTTCGACAGGCCCATAACATTCTCCATAATTATCTGTGACATCTTATGAAAAGGTCGTAATAAAACAAAATGGTAGTGTAGTAAAACGAAATTTAAAATATCACATTTCAGAAAATTTTTGTTTTGAGCATTTTTATTTGAAATGGTGTTTGGAATCATATTCACAAATAAAATTGTATTTTTGACTGCAAATAGTATGAATTATAAAAATAGGTCAAAAGTTGTTGGTAGGAAAACTCTTTTATTGAAAGCTTCTCCATGATCCAAATACACTGAAAAAGTTTCATTTTACATCTTTAAAATGATAAACATTAGTTTGTTGACATTTTATGATGGGGTAGCGCAAATAACTTTTAAACAGGGCATAATTACACGAATTAATTGTAAATTTGTTCGAGTTAAATTCCAACTATCTCAACAAAAAAACTAACGCATTTCGGAAGATATTTGTTAAATGCATTTTTATTTAGAATGACACTTAGAATTATATTCTATAATAAAATTACAGTTTTGTATGCCAATTAGTATGAAATTTAAAAACGTGTATAAAGTTATTGTTAAAATGACTTTTTACCCGATAAGTTCTCTATCATGCAATCACATTAAAAATGTTTCATTTTTCTTTAGGTTTTTTATGTCAAAATATAAAAAAGTAAGGGGAGGGGGTAAGGGTTTCAGCGTGTACAAAACATTTTTTGTCGATTTTTTTAGAACTTTGCGTGAAGCGAATTGATTAAAACTTTCGTACATTATAGTGTATCATTTCAATAATATTCTGTAATTTCTCTATGAAAAAATATTGAAAAACAACTCGGTGACAAAGCTTTTCGTAGAACGTCTCTGGAAAAACATGATTTGCAGTGTAATCTGCCATTCAAAAACTACTTAAACTATTTCTTTCAAACTTTGCATACACATTCTATGTAAAAAATACCTAACCCCTACGTTGAGTTTTTGAGATAAATTTTCAATTAAAGGGGTTGGTAGTTGCTCTTGTATCAAATTATTGCAATCACCAGAAAAAAATCATGGAAATTTAGAAGCCGAACACAGCTGCAAAGCTTCGTTCGAATCGACGATGGTCATATTTTGCGGTCAGCCGGTTGCTCATGGAATCCCTCAAAAAAAAACTCTAGAATTGATTTTGCATAACGGCACGATGTCAAATCAGGTAAAAAAACAAAAACCACAGTCTTGTCTAAAAAAGGTAGTCGGCGATTTTGAAGGCACTCTATGTGATAAGTTCCCTTCCTTGGTTCATAATCCCGATAGAGGCATAAATCTAACTTCGTTTGCTGCAGTTGCAGATTGCTTGACCGACCAACAATTGCGATTTATTGTTTGTTTATATTTTGCCACGATATTAAATTTATCTCTGACGGTAAATATCAGGTACCGTAAACCGGGGTGACATTGATCACTTTTCGAAGTAATGATTACATAATTTTAGACGCAACACATTTTTTTAAAGTTTAGTATTTTTAAACCATGTACTGATGTATGGAGAACAAGATCGGATGGTTTTACCTAAAATTGTCCGCTTACAGCTATATTTCCAAAAATGATTTCAAGTTGAAGTCCGTTTTCGTATTCCGGGGTGACTTTGATAACTTGCATGTTCACCCACATTAAGTTATTGATGTCAATGTTTTTCATTCAAATGTTTGTTTAAACTAATTCTGGAAAGGTACTCATTGTTAAATAGATGTTGATTGGTATTATACAAAGTATTTCAATGTACTGTAAAATTAGAGTAGCCAAAATTCGTATAATTAGTGTCCAACTAGAATAAAAAATTCTGAAAACTTTTAAAACCACTAAAATTGTTTATTTCAGTCCTTTATCAATATACAAAAAGTTTCATCCATTTTAACACGTTGGAATATTGAACAATAAAAAAAATGTTGCGAATTTTAGCTTAAAATAATTTGAAATAATTGCCAACTAGTTTCACAAAAATTGTATTTAAAATAAACAAACTCTTAAAAGTAAATTTGGCACATCCCACTCTAAAGGAAAATAAAAAATCTCTTGTTATTTATTACTCTTGCACAAATCTGGGATTTATTGGTTTTATAAAAAATAGACACTTAACGAAGCTTCGTAAAAATAAGGTAAAGTCAAATTTCGGTTTTTTGTAGTTTTTGTGCCCAAAAACCGAACAATATACTCAAAAAGTATAACAAATCAGTATTTAATAAGTTTAGAATAAAAATCATTTCAAATTAAAATGATTCGGTAGATTATTCTGGTTTAATAAGAGATCTACGAAAAAAGTTTCGAGAGATCAAAGTCACCCCGATGATCAAAGTCACCCCGGTACTTTCGAAACTCTGGTGTTCTCTGCCCCGAGCCGTTTCTATGTTTGCTAATTTCGAATTCTTGCGATATGCAAGCTGAATTTCGCTACGTTTGCTTAGCTATACATATTTTCTTGTCATGTTAATTTATGGACAGAAATCTCACCAAATTTACCAAACTACTCAAATAATTTTCACCAAAATTTAAAGAATACGAACATTCCTAAGTAACAATTGACGTTTTATAGCATGTTACAAGTGCAATTTAAGCTTTATGAGTGACTATAAAACCACAACAAAACCTCAATTATTACTAGGGAGTATACGTTCAACTGTATTTTAACAAAATTTGGTTATTCAGCGTAGTTCGAAGAACTTGAGGGACAATTTTCGTGTATAGCATTAATAGTGAGAAACCTACAAAATTTGATGACAGTATGAGCGAATAAAATAAAAATAGTCAAATATGAAATGTTCCACTGTTATAACGGCATTTAATTAGCAAGGGACTAGAAGGTGAAGTATATTTTCCAATATTAAGCGCCGTAGTGTTCAAGGGAGAGCAAGGAGTTGAAGGAAGAAAGTTTAGAAAAGCGTGGAATGGGGTCATATGAGCAACAGGAGCGGATACAGAAAAATATTTCGGAGGGGGTCCGAAATTTCGATTTTGAAATGTTCATTGTGAAATGCGTAATAAGTAATGACCTTCGTTTTTGGTGGTCGAATCTGGTCCGGAATGATTTTGAGTTTGGAAACTATTTTAAAATTTCTCAACAAGTCGAAACATTTCGGAGGGAGTCCGACCCTCCCCCTAGATCCGCCACTGATGAGCAAACTAAGATTTTCCCGGCGACTTAATCCTTTGTCTGCTACCGCAGGAGTTAGGATCTTTTGGCATTATAAATGCGAATCACCTGAGTCTGCGGCTTGTCCAGACGAGCGTAAAGTAACTTTGTACTTCATGCTGTCGGAACAGACCGGTCAGTTACAAAAATTGACTTAATAGGTCGTAAACAAAAAATGGGAAAAAATTGTAACGTATTTTTTCCGCATTTTATGTATCAAACAGTGTTATAGTTCAGCGATAGGCTTCTACACTAGTAATACTAGTCCATCTATCAACGAAGATAGACATCTATTGACATATAATAGCATATATAGTAGATGTTGTAATATTTATGCAGTTATACATAGCTGAGAGCATAGTTTACGGAAACAGCCTTAAGCGCATCATGAAGTACGAATAGTTCTTTGCTGACCTAGACAAGGGAGTTCGAATGGTGAATTTACTAAAAATCTACCCTAATGATTCCTCCTTCTTGGCCATCTTCATCCTCAAACAACGCAATGTAACTAAGGAGGTGAAATTAATAATATCAATTCTGTCAGTATACTGCTAACTACGCATTCAATTACTCGGATGCTATTAAGAGAAACGAAACGCATATTTCTAGCCCTCAATCGTTTTCTTATCTTTTCAATTGCCTTTACAAAATATCCTATTTTGAAACTCTTGAAGTAAAATACCATATACTGATTTCATTTCTGTCATGAGACGCAAATTCAAATTCATCGAATGTTACTCTTAATTTTTCTTCTTTATTAAGGACCTTTTAACTACTTGGTCATTCGGGTACTTTTAATCTGTTGACGGCTGTTCAACTTCGCTCAATAGTGACCAGGGGCTCCCAATGGTCTTAAGGCGGCCCTGTTTACCGGATATCGAGTAAATATTATTTTAAGAAAATAGGTAAGCTTACAAACGATACATGCCGTTAGCGGATCTGAAAGCGAAACATCAGAGCATCTGCTCTACGAAGCCTTGCTGGGAAAAGTGTGTATCTCAATAACGAAAATCAATCATCAATAGTGATACGTAATAGTAGATAGTACGCTTAGATTAAGGAAGGGGCATATCACAATACTGGTCGCAGTGGTTCGTCTCCTACAAAAAAATCAATATATTCCGTGTATTGTTAGAAAAATACCGCTTGATTTTCATGAAGATTTTACTAAAGGGATAAAACGCGCGATCACGGTATTACTTACCTGACAAGCAAATTTGTTTAAGTAAAAGTAAATTAAAACCAAAACACTGTTAGCCAAAAAACAATTGATATTTGATAAAGTTGCCTACAATTAATGATAGTTGACAAAAATATATCAAAATTTACTGCTGCAATTGATTGAATTGACTAAATTCACCCTATTTAAAAAAATGTCAAAATTGTGCATATAAAATTAACTAGCATTGAACAAAAAATTAAATCGTTCACGCTTGC
This sequence comes from Topomyia yanbarensis, assembly GCF_030247195.1. Taxonomy (NCBI): domain Eukaryota; kingdom Metazoa; phylum Arthropoda; class Insecta; order Diptera; family Culicidae; genus Topomyia; species Topomyia yanbarensis. The sequence continues at coordinate 410,213,217 of NC_080671.1, read as the reverse complement.
TGGAACCCAGCCAACTGGTCACATTTCTGTTGGTAGAAAAATTAGCATATTTTAGACGTTACTCTGCCATATTTTTACCTTGCTGTTACGCTCTACAAACACACCTCCGCATCGCGGGTCAAATGTATCCAAAGAGGAAACTTCAGCTGCAAAGGATTGTGCCACTAAACATAGCGCCACGATTCGGGCTTCGTCTCGTTTCCTGGAACGTTTATCTTGTCCTTATTTATTTTCCCGCACCGCACACTACAGTCGTGTGGCAGTGGCCATGTATTGTTCTGGCAAACAACGGTCGTGTCGCGTATGCCAGAACATGTTTCTCGTCTCCCGTGTTTCCTGGTAGTGTACGGTTTACCGATACTTACCCCTTTTTTCTGCTATTGTTCCTGTTGTTGCTGAGCACACGATTACCTACACGCTTCCGGAATAAAATATTTTTCTGTTTTGAATCGTTGTTGGTTGTGAACGAAACGATATGGTTGTCCTAAGCTACTAGTAGGTAGCGTCTAATCAGGAAAGTCAATTTGTGAATGCTAATTTATGACAGTTGGAGGTTGCTTCGCGCAGCTGTTTGTCTACGTAAAACGGGAGCTGAATGTCGGTTGTACATGGTGGGATGATTTGGGCTAGAGCCAATGAATCCCAACTGTTTGTTTTCGCAAACGAGTTCGAATTATGACGGATGCCATATGAATCAATATAGCGATAAATCAAAGTGAAATTCTAAAATTGCAAAATGTATCGTTCATTCTTTCGAGCTTTGAGCTAGAGAGTAATATGATATATTGAAATTGGTTACATGTTTATATAAAAAGCATAAAATTTTCGGAAAAATATCAACAATCTTCACAAATTTTCGTCTTACCCCCACCATATGCCTGTTACACCCGCAGTCTGGAATAAGTGCAGGTATTTCTTCGATTTCTAATTCTTTAAAAAATGATACTTATTGATTTTTGTAACATTATCCCTCTGAGCACTCGAAAGCCAACATATGGAGCTACAACATAGAGTACTAAATGTTGACAAAAACGTGCTCTTACTATGTTATATTTCAGTGTTTCCTTAATATGTCCGTCTTACCCCCACTTCCCTTACAAACGTTTAAGTAGTTCGCAATAATACAAACCCGCGCCGATTAAGTCAACGTATTTACAGGTACGAATTTATAAACGCGCTTTCAAGCTCGTCCATGCAAACGTCCGCTCTCACGCAATCATTAATCGTGCCCGTCAGAGAGCCCCCGTTCTCCAAAAAAAGATACATACATACTAGACAAGATTTTCAAGATTCCATAACCGGAGACTCTAGTTAGATAGAACAATTCACCCTTTTCTAGCATCTGAACCTTACGCTGAAATTTAACGTGAGAATCACAACCCCCGCGACGAACTCATACACACTAGCAAACACGACGGACAATATCGATCACGTTATCATATAACCGCTCGAAACCTTCGCGAGAAAGCAAACCTAGTCACAACACGAACATACAATCGCGAAATACTCACAGACACACACATTCGCCAAAACATGAAATTATTACATAAAACCCTCCCGGTGATTAATCCATTCATGCCCATGTTGTTTGTGAACAACAATGTTTTGGGGCAGCTATAGCTTTTGGTCTAGGCAGGAATTGCTCCCAAAAAACAAGTTAGAGTAATAAATGTGATTATTACCTTTCATTTGCGCATTGCCAGTTACAAGTATTTGCGCTAGAACTGAAGTTATTATAATTAGCCTGATTGGAATCCGATGGAGCAGTGCTGCCAAGGACAGTTTACGTTGGGGACAAAAAAAATTGATAAATCTTCGTTATTTTGCAATATTATTGAAAACTGATAACTATTGTAAAAAATCTAGGAAAATTGTATAAAGCATTGGAATATAAAACTAGAGCAGCTTCTAGTACTGCGATGGAAGCACCTATCTTAATGGAAAAAGATTTTTCGTGTTTCTCGAAACCCCCCCCCCCCTTCTCCCCACAATTTTCAAGGACAATAGTTTTGACCACCAATATGCATAAGAAAAAGTTGGGCATGAAAGGGTTAGCTCGATGTGTCGGTTCTGTCGCATTTACGAGCGCGATATCAAGCGTGAAGTCTTCACACCATCCACGCATGAACCCCCACTATTTCCACATAAGAATCACCGCTGCCATTATACTTAAGCAGTTTTAGTGGGTGATCCCGTCTCGTCCGTAATTGTAATGAGTTATTCCGATAAAATTGTTTTAAAATATAATTCAAGAAAAATTTTAGAATAGGACGTAAGTAACAAAAAGAGATTTTCTTTGGGATCTTTCTCTTCTGTGTATCACTCGGTCGTTTCAACATTTAGTATTGTACTCTGCATAATATTCTAGTAAAAACTGAGAAAGTAAACAAAGAGAGACTCTCAATATTACTTACGTCCTATTCTAAATTTTCTCCAGAATTCAAAGTCATCAGCATCATGTATGTAAATAGGAAACAATAAAGGAGCTAGGTGACTCACTTGTTGTACACCACATGTAATGGTACTTAATTTCAAACAAAAATGTTCACCTGCGGAACTTCCTTGGCTTAAAGAACAACTTTTCTGAAGAAAGGTAGATAATCAGGACTTTGAGAAACAAAATCATGAATTCACCCTATTTTTTTATTCAATTCGTTTATTTGATAAGGTACGTGTGCGTTAGCTTAAAGGTGCCAATTTTGTTTTGTTTTAAGTTTTAAATTACTTAAATTTTTTTTAAATGAAACTAATGAGATTTTATAGCTATCTTATACATATACATCAGGGAGTAATTTAATTTTCGTAAGATTAGGGGGGTCATTTATTTTGTATAGCAATATGGTTTGACATTTTGAGCAGGGATATTATTGGAGCAAATAACTTTTTAACTAAGGAGGACAATTTTACAACTATCTTAAAAGTAGGAATAACTAGAGGACGTGATTGAATTTTTGAGGAGATTTATTAGAGTTAGTTTTATGTGGTAGTAGAGTTGGGTATTTTCAACGAGATTATGTAACATAATACTTAAAACTAGAAGAGACAGGAAGATATTTGGGTAGGGGGTGGGGTTAGGGGTTATACTTCTGGGGAAGGAAGGTGGACAAAGATAACACGGGGGAGAAAATTATAAACTTTCAGTTTCTGGCATCGGGAGATCAACGGCACAGTTTACAGACTGGGGTGGCCTTCATCAGGAAGAATCATGTACTGGGAGGTTTCTCCAGACGATTTCGTAGTACGGCTCAGATGTGGATCGGGCACACTTCGAGTTGCGCGTGTGATGTTCGTGCTGTAGCTCCCGTGTTTGTTGGCTCATTCGACAGAGATGTTTTGTGTGGCCTTAGAGTCGCATCAAACCATCGTGGTTGTATGATACAGGTGGAAGAGGGCGCTTCCGAGAATGATAAGAAATAAGAAGGTGCAGTTAAATTATTATATTGATGGTTTTTAAGAAGGTGTAAACGAGGGACATATAGAGGACATCGCGGCTTGCCAGCACATCTCGAACCGGGACGTTGGTTGGTCTTCCTCGGGCCCGCAGGGTATCCATTAGCCGAGACCTGGCGGAACTGTACTCGGTGCAGACCCAGACAATGTGCTCGATGTCGTGATAGCCGTCGCCAGGAGCGCCGATACCACTATCCACGAGCCCAATACGCCGGAGATGTGCATCCAGCGTGTAATGGTTGGCCATGAGTCGAAACATCACACGAATGAAGCCACGACCCACATCCATCCCCTTGAACCAAGGTTTCGTCGATACATTGGGGACTATCGAATGTAGCCACCTTCCTAGCTCCCCATTGCTCCACGAGTTTTGCCAACTTTCGAGGGTTCTCGGATGAGTAGTACTGATAAATTCGTTGAAGCACATTGGTCTTTCATAAACGTCACCTTCTAGGGCCCCCACCTTAGCTAAGGAGTTCGCCTTCTCATTGCCCGGAATGGAGCAATGAGAAGGGACCCACACCAAGGTAATCTGGAAAGATTTGTCAGATAAAGCATTCAGTAGCTCCCGTATTTTCCCCAAAAATATGATTTTTCAGCGGGAGAACGCCCGACAGGACTTCGATACGATACGCAAACAACGATACTGAATTCTTTCAAGTTTGATGCAATGTATGTTCGCAGCAGAGCGAAAGAAGGAGCATCCGTACTCCATTACTGACAGTATCGTTGTTTGATACAACCTAATTAGGTCTCCTGCGTGGGCACCCCACCATGTTCCGGTTATTGTAGGAAAAAAGTTGATCCTTTGTTGGCATTTCTGTTTCAGATACCTAATGTGGCATTACCAAGTACCTTTCGGGTCGAACCAGACCACTAGATATTTTACTGTGAAGACCTGAGCTATAGTTTGACCTATTAATAGAAGCTGCAATTGTGTTGGTTTACGCTTCCTAGAAAATAAAACTAGCTCAGTTTTCTCCGCGAAGAATTCGATACCCAGCGTAATAGCCCAAGCAGACAAATTGTCCAAGATATTCTGTAGATCGACAGCTTTCGGTCCCATTACAGACACCACACCATCGTCTGCAAGTTTCCTTAACGTGCAAGAATTGTCAAGACAATCATCAATGTCATTGACATAGAAATTGTATAGCAGAGGGCTTAAACATGAGCCCTGGGGAAGGCCCATGAAACTAAATCGTGATGTCGATAAGTCACCATGCGAAAAATGCATGTGCTTTTCCGACAACAAGTTTAGTAAAAAAATGTTTAAAGTCGCTGAAAGACCATGCTGGTGCAGCTTCTCTGAAAAAAAATGTTGATCGAAACTGAATCAAAAGCCCCCTTTATATCTAGGAACACTGATGCCGTCTGCTCTTTGCTAGCATAGGGTTCTTTTGAATTTCGGTTGAGAGCAACGCAAGACAATCGTTCGTTCCTTTGCCTTTGCGAAAGCCAAATTGTGTATCTGACAGTAAGCCATTTGCTTCAACCCAATTGTCGAGGCGGGATACGATCATTTTCTCGAACAACTTTCTAATACAGGACAGCATTGCAATCGGTCGATACGAATTGTGGTCGGAGGCTGGTTTTCCTCGTTTTTGGATGGCGATGACCTTCACTTGTCTCCAATCATGTGGGACAATGCTAGCCTCAAGAAGCTTATTACATAAGTTCAACAAGCGTCTCGTGGCAGAGTCTGGCAGATTCTTCAACAAGTTGATTTGATTCTGTCTGGCCCAGGAGCTTTATTGTTACACGACAAGAGAGCGAGTGAGACTCCACCATCAAAAAGGTGTTTCGTTCGCGTTATCCGGTGCGGAATCCGGACAAACCTTCTAGGCAAAATCGAATATCCAACGATTTGAATATTCCACGCTCTTGTTAGTACTGTTTCGGTTTCGCAAAAACCGGACCATGCCCCAAAGAGTGCTCATCGATGTTTCGTTAGTCCGTCAACGAACCGGCGTCAGTAACAACGTTTCTTGGCTTTCATCAAACTCTTCATTCGCGTTTCCAACGTCGCGTATTGTCGCTAGCTAGCGTCGTCCCGGAACACGGAGACCTTCTCCGCGTACACGTGAGCACTCTTTGTCCAACCACGGATTAGGAGAACCCGCGTAGTTAGTACACGGTACATGCCGAGATATCATGCAGAATGTCTGCACAGGAAGGACACTTCTCAGCATGCTTACTGCACGAATCATCCACATGGCTCTCACTAAATTTTCCATAGCGGCCTTATTGCTGTGTGATCGTGACTGTGTTTACACTTTGTGCAATTCAGGACCCGCGGTACAAACAGACGCACAGGCTGACGAACCTTGTGCAAGAGGACGTAATTTGGCAAAGCGGTACCAGTGAAGGTCACCCGATAAAAGTTTGATTGGGGGTATGTTTTTGAACCATCCCCGCAACTACTACTGAGTGCAGGCGCTTGCACTCTAGTATTTTCACTGGCTGAAGCAAGCGGTCTCTAAAACGGCCAACCCCGTACTGCAGCAGATCCTCGCATGTCAAACTCTCATCGGTGACAACGCCTTCAGACTGTACTTTTACAGCTGGAATATACACGTGATAGTCTTTCGTAAAGTGCTCGCAGCAAGCAATATCGTTTGCCTGCTTTGAATTAGTCAACACGACCCTGACCCTGTCTGAGCGGACCTTTCTTATTTCGGTCACAGCCGAGAACCGTTCCGTCGGGTCTTTTGAAATCTGTAAGAGATTCAATGATTTTGTTTTGGGCCGAAAGAAGACCACAAAAGGACCGATCGAGAGCTCTGGTTATTGTTTGAGTCGATGGAGAGCCTTGGGAGTCGTTTCGACCTCCATTTGGCCGTCCGGGGAGGCAGCCATAGACACCGTCGACGTGTCGCACAGACGGGAATAACCCGTAAATGTGTCCAAACAGTTAGATTTCCCATATCTGTATATTTGTTTCCCAAGACGCACCAGTTCAGCCTATATAGCTGGCTATTGTTCAATCCTCACTATGCGAACAAAAGGCTGAGGAATGTGGCCTAACTGTTATACACTTACAAAAGAAGAAAAAGTCCAAAACCTCGAGAGGGAGAGAATGCGTGAGATAACCTTGAACGCGGAATAAGCACTATTCTTTGTCGCTATACACGGAAAAAACACTTGTTTCTCGATCGAGCGCTCGTAAACGAATGAATTCACCTTATGTTAGGTTATGCTAAACTTTTTTTGGGAGAGGTTGGTTTGCAACACTTATTGAAGCGATTCCAAACTTTTAACAGGTAATCTGTGTATAGCAATTAATGAACTGATTTTATTAAACTGCTATATTTCAAGGGGCTTTGACTCGAATAACTACAAGAGCATCCAACATTAATTGCAAGGGCTTGTCGCTTTCAATTATTGTAAAAGCTTCTGATTCTGTGTGTAGGAATACAGGATGAATTGTATTTGAACACACTACACAAATTTTGTACCTTATACATCCAGAAATTATGTTAATGGCTCCCTAAGCGAGCCCTGGTGCTCAAAGACGATGTCACTTAAATGTGCTTATTGCACTAGTGCGACTGCTGCAATGTTAAACATAGTTTCACTAGTGTTTATAACCAGAACTTCTATCCTGCTGAAAATTCAACCACGGAGACAAACAACTTTATTACCCTAACAGAGGAAAACAGCAATTAAACAGATAACTTCTCAGCCAAAGTGAAGAAGTACTTTAATTTTTTTTTACTCCTTTTATCATTGTCGGGAACGAACCAGCGATGACCAAAGTCAGTCACGCGATATACGTAATTCAAACCGGACCCTTTTTAAATTATGAATAATTAAGCATTTTGTGAACGTTCGAACACCCCAACAACGGACAGAGAACACGATCCCGTTCGCTTCCTGGGGACCTGACCTATTTGTCCCAAAAACAAAAACCCCATCCATTCTTTATGTTCAGCGTAGAATTGTGTTCAGGTCGATTCTGCACAAAAAAAAATAACACAGAAGAAGACTAGCAGCAACTAGCAAATAACATCAGATAAACATTTCCAGGGATCTCCCGAACCGAGAACGAACGCCGGCTGTCATTCGCTTTGATAGATGATAAGAGAGTAAAACATCCAACCTTTCGGCGCTTTCAACAGACGCTTGTCCCCGATTGCGTGGATGGTCTGACTGGCTCGAGTCGCCGGGACGAGCTGGTACGATACGAATGAAAAGCCGGTTTCCGGACATGGTCGACAGTTCCTCTTTCCAGTGTCATTCGCTAACGTTTCCGCAGTTCTTGTTCGATGTCTCGGACACAGCGCCGGGGGAGATAATTTGGAGATTTTAAATAATTCAACTCTGATTTGTTGTTCGGGTTGGGGGGAGGGGGGTCTCTCGTCAGATCGGTTACCACAGTAGAAGCGGGGGTCTGAGTGGAAACGTGATTGAAAATAGAGACGAACTTTTTTTTCATTTTCTGGTTCGTCTTTGAACGAGCAAGGACGTAAATGCGTACTGGTAGCTGCTGCTAGAAATTGTTTTATTTTAATCTAATCGTATCCAAAAAACCACCAGTGATTTATAGCTTTTCTCTGAGGATTTGGCAATGGAAGCGAAAAATAAACGACTCAATTTGAATAATGAATTGGTTCGGCAGTAGTGCTATCGATGAAAGTGGATTATGCTACAACATAAGACAACGATGTACTGTCACTAGTATCTATGGGAAAGGTAGAGAGATTAAAGAATTGTTAAGGTTTCAATTTTGAAATGAGTCAATATTTTAAAGTATTTCCAATTACTCAAATCTATGTATATCGTGTGTAAACAGGAATAAGCAAGCAAAAACCTTTGTTTTTATATGATTGGAAAATTACCGTACAACTTGTTGGAGCTTTATTTTCAAAAAACTCAATCACAGTGATCAACCAGTCCCCACGCCCAGGAGCTGTCACATCATCAACACTTTATCCTACCCAGCAGCACTCGAAAAGGTGAATAAGCAACTTCGGTATATGTGTTTATATTGATCTTTCACCAGCATCACCTCACTGCTTCTCCGAAGGCATATCTGTAATGCAAACGTTCTGGTGTTTTCCAATGATCCGACAATGGAAAAACAAAAAGCTTTTACCTTTGCTAGTTAAGTGTGTTTTTCGATGAAGTCCCTCAAACGTAACAATTTCTATGCTTGAGTTGTCCCTTTTTCCCAGAAATGGACCCTTCTGACATGGTGGAACAGGTATGTATCCTCGAGCTAGTTGTGAGAGCTATTCCAGCTGGGCTTTTCAAGGAAAAACCATATTTTCAACATGAAAAGGACAGTTTTATCAAAAAAGTGATAACAAAATACTAAGCTGTTCCGAGTCGTTCTTCGTAGGATAATATTTGACCGCATTTATCATATATCACTACGCTTCCCTTTAGCTGTCCGAGGATGCACTTATCTCACCGTCTCATCCAAATTAGGAGCCTCTGTTCAAAAAATGGATGAAAAAAATTATTAAATTCCCAAATGTTTATTTATGTTTTATACCTAGCAATGCTATAAACCCATATCATACTTTAAAATATTCCACATTTTCTTTGATCCTTTACGATAGAAGATTAATTAAACATTGTGAAAATACTTAACTATACTGAGTGATCATGGTTTTGGTATGGTATATTCTGCTCACCATTTTTAATCGTTTCTTTACCCTGCTAAAACACACGTTACGTTCTGACCAAACGAAAACCAAATCAATTTGCCTAGAACACCAAATATGTTCCAAACAGGTTTAACCTCACCACAAAGTTAATATATTTCATCAGATTTATACAGAGTTAAATATCGCATCCCCGCTTCAAGTAATTCGCTAACAGTTTGGTGACTACCTTTCCCAGCTCATGCTGAGCTCGAACGCAACCCACTTTAAGCTAGGTACGTGCCGCTGCCACGAATCACTGGCAGAGCACATCGAGTGAGTGAAGAGGGTGCTGCTGGTGCGTGGTGGTATATTTGATGACAAGCAACCGTTCAACCGAACGGTAAATTTGAGTATCCAAGCTCCTTGAACCGGATGGCCGGAGTACAGATGCGAGTGGATCGCAAAGGAATAGGTACTCTGTCTAAAGCCAAAAGGATAGAATTATGTTTATGAGAAGAGGGGTAAGAAATTTCCGTTCTCATCACCGCACTGCTTTACCCGATTCTCTGTCAGCCGGAACGAGAAGTTGAAGGACTGGATGAAAACCGACGATGTAATATATTCATCACGTTCTACTTATTCCGGACGAGAAATCTTTTGGCTGACGCTGCTTCAAATCCGCAGCTCCTTTCGTCTGCGTTGTTTTATTGTTTTCAATTTTGAAGAGATTCACAGTGTGGTTATGGGTCTCTGACTGATAACCAATCCAACCAAGGGAATTAGCCTTTTAGTTACACGAACCGCACGTTTTGCATTTCTCCTATAGAAAGGTTATGCGATCACTCTGAAAACCGACTTTTTAACCGAGGCCTGGAGTGCTGAGTCTCTTATACCATTCGAGTCATTTCGTTGAGTTCGGCAAAATTCGGTGTGTGTGCGTCTTTTTTTATAGTCCGTTTTAAAAATCTTCAAAAGCCTGGCCTGTAGTGTGTTGGCACTGTGTGGGACTCACGACTCACGTTCGTGCATAACCACCAAAAATATTCCTTACTCTTTGCGCCCTTCTTCCCCACGGAACTACGTCCATGTATTACTTCATGGGGGAGGGGTCCTTTGTGTTTTCGTCACACCTCTTTCTTCTGCTTTATCTCGGTGCCTCAATTGGTTCTTGAAATGGCTCGACCTTTGAGCTTTGTTTCAATCTCGACTCTTCTCTTGCTTCTTGTCTCCATCTATTACGTCACCGTATAACTCTCGTCTCCGTAAGCCGTTTAGGTGCTCATTCTTCGAGCCATTTAGCTCCTGTTTCCATGAGTCATTCAGCTCTCGGCCTTATCCGATCTACTTGTATAGTCCGCAACGTTGAACTCACCCTACTCCGACCGATAGAGGAATTTCTCCCGACACCGAATTTCTTCCGACAAAGTGTGTACATTTATGTGTATGTACGTATGTGACCAGCAATTGCACATTGGTTAATCCGAGATGGCTGACCTGATTTTTTCAGATTTAGTCTCAAATAAGAGATACTACGTTCCCAGATGCTGCATTATGATCCGAATTTTCGTTCCGGAGTTACGCGTGGAAGAGTGCGGTAACGCATGAAAATTCCCATATAAATCGGTATCATCATGTTATCTAAAAGTTGCAAAAGTTCATAAAACTGTCTTCTAAATTGCTTAAATATATAGTTCCAGCTCACTGATGCCCAACCAAACCAACATTGACCACTTTGTACGCCTTCGGCGGAACCGGAACTTTCGGGAAGGATTCTGAGAACCTGAATTGCTGAATTGAATTCACATCTGCTTCTCAGAAAAGTCTGACTCGATTTTTTTTTTCAAATTTGGTGAAAGCTTCAGCATCCCTATTGACTGCTATTAAATTCCATTGGAATCGGAGTTCCGGTTCCTGTGTTACGGGTTGAATTATGCGGTGACATGCGAAATTCCCGTGTAAACCAGGTCGAAATCCGTGGTCTGTCCTGAACTCAAGGTCTGAGTCTAGGCCCAGATCACAACTGATAGAATGCATCGTATCGATTTTTATTTCACTGTTCAACCTACCCAGTAAAAAAATCCGTTATTCTGGCCAGTGTCTGCAAATATTGCGGCAGTTTCCAGAAATCTGCCAGAATTCCGGTTGGTTTGTGTCGATACTAAAACTATCATAAAAATCGACCGAATTATCCTACATACGAACAGAGCCGAGGTTGACACATACTGAAAAAGTATTTGGTTGTGTAATGCACATACATGTACAGCTACCGAAATTCGTCATTTCACCGTTTATTACCTTTGCTGTAATATGGGTTTAATACCACAATTTCGTGGTCTGTTCCCAAAAAGACAACGGAATCTATCCTAAAAGTAATAGAAACGTACCCGTCGGATTTTGGGTGTACATAGATACAATACATAAAGGGCGAACACGAAATTATTGCGACACCGAAAATGTCATGCCAATTTTCTTAAGATGTTTAAAATCAAACCAAAATTTTAGGGCAGTTTTATACATATATTTACTTCAAAAATCAAAAGAAAAGTTAATCGATGGAGCCTTGAGTGTAAAATTGAACGCATTTTCGCTTGATGCCCTCCATCAAAGTCTTTACAGTGTCATCCGGTACCAGTTTCTCAGTTTTTTCCATTTTCTTAACATGTCCTTCTCGTCTTTGACTGTCTTCTTGCTCTTCCGAAGTTCCCGCTTCATCATTGGCCAGTACTGGGCGCAGCTCCGGACAGTTTGGCGGATTCATGTCCTTTGGAACAAAATGGACAGAATTGGCCTCATACCACTCCAGGACACTCCTTTGCCGTGGTCCAACGTCAACCGCTCCTGGAACCGCTTCAACACTCTGGAGACGGTTGAATGGTGAATGTTCAACATTTTTCCCAACTGCCGGTGCGACAGGTCAGGAAATTCCAGGTGTTTGGAAAGAATTTGTTCTCTCGTCTTGCGTTGGTTCACCTCCATTTTCGTTTAATCGAAAAACACGACTTCGAGTTTGACAGCATGTAAACAATACACATCAATGAGAAAGTGTGCAAAATTTGGTTGATTTTTACCCAATGGTAAAAAAGTTGTTGAATGTGTCGCAATAATTTCGTGTTCGCCCTTTAGATACAATACATAGATATTAAATGTCCACATAAAAACATGTTTTTATCCACCTAGTGGTGCAATTGTGCCTTTCTCATTTGTCTAAACTACGATTCCATAGCTGTTCAATACAATGATGGAAACTTTACATATTCAGTACGATTTGCACATACATACAATGAATCGACAGCCAAATTCTTGCGATATTATGTGTCGACATTGAAACATCGCTTGAAACCAGCGGCAGATCAAGGAGGAAGATCCGGAGGGTCCGAACCCTGCCGAAACTTTTCAAATTGTTAAGAAATTTTAAACTAGTTTTAATTTTAAAGTAACATCTAACTCATTGCATACTCCTACCTAAGCATATATAGATCATTGGCCGGGATTAGGTTGACGAGTTTTAGAGTGATTGCATGCTTTGTATATGAGAAAGGCAAAATGTGCCAAAGTCAAAAAAGTCAATATTCCGACAATAATTTTTTTTCGAGATTTCATTAAATCTCAACATTTTATGCATTTTAAAGTCATTTGGCATCAAAAATGCAAATTCGAAATTTTCGCTTACTCCCCCCTTTGAGATTTTTTCATTTCAGTTTAAATGAGAATTTGCTGTGTGGTCGCACTCTTCCACCCGTAACTCCGGAAGCGAAAGTCCAATCAATAAAAATTCAATAGCAGCCGATTCATTTGAGACTAGATTTGTGCAAATCGGTCCTGCCATCTCTGAGAAACAGAAGTGACATTTTTTCCACATACACACAGAGACATTTTCCGATCTCGACGATCTGAGTCGAATGGCATATGACACTCGGCCCTCCGGGCCGGGATTAGGTTGACGATTTTTAGAGTGATTGCATAACCTTTCTATATGAGAAAGGCAATATAAGAGAAAGGCAAAAATAGAAAAAGTACAAGAAGATCACAAACTATAAGATGTTATTCGAGACACTTCGTTTTTGAAACAAAGTCGAAAAGCTCATCAAATTTCCTGTTTCCCAGCTTTGAAAAAAGAAAGAAAGAAGATTAATAAAAATCTTGTTTTGTTATTATTTCGGTGAATATCTGTTGTTTTCTTTCCAAACTAAAAATATTGTTAACAATACAAGGAAACACTGACAGGCTTACTGTTACTTTAGGTAACCCCTTTCTCAGACGCTTGTTAACCAACTTTTAAAAAGTACGTTTATTACTCATATTCAGAGATGTTGTAAACGATGACAAATTAATTTCGCTCATTTTATTTAAGTTTTTTTTTATTTTATTTTATATTATTTGATTTTTCGTATGTTTTATCTATTGATATTTATTTCGGTTATCTTATTTATTTACTATCTTCTGTTATATTCTATATTTTGTCATTTTATCTATTTAACTTATTTTGTTAATTTTGCAGACCCATTTTGATCAAACCCTGGTGTATTTTAGACTGACGAATTTGGCCATATTTTTTGTCTCCTTTCTATTTTACCTAAGCCGGAAAAATGGATTTCTCTAGTCTCTAAACATAGTCATTTGACACATTTTGATTATTTAGTTTGAATATCTTATAAGGGCGTCTTTCCAGAGCAATAGTAAAAAAATGATACATATTGTTATTTTTGCATCGTTGCGAAAAGAAAAGAAGGCCAAGAAAGGATTTACTAGAACTTGACTTGGATCGTATGTGAGGCTGACAAAATCGTGTCAAAATGCTGACACAATCGGGGACAGACAATATTTTTTTTGTTCACTTTATAATTTTTTTTCGTTTTGTTTAATAAATTGCATTTTTTTTGCTAATTTTGTCAATTTTATCCGTTTTCTTCAATCTATTTTATTAATTATATTATATTTTTTTTCATTTTATTAATTAATCAATTCATTTTATTCGTTTATTTCATTAAGTTCATTTCGTTTCTTTTATTCTATTTATTTATTTTATTTCTTTTATTCATCATATTATCGACACATTCATTTTATTCATTTGTCTTCATTAAACATATTTTATGTATTTTTTATTAATTTGATTAATTTTGTTCCTGAGTTTATTTTTTTTTATTTAATTCATTTTTTTTTCATCTCATTCATCTTATTTATTTCATTCTTTTTGTCATGCATTTTTTATGTTTATCATGTAATTTATATTTATTGATTGACGACTATTGTACACGGTAACCTGTTGTTATGTTAGCATAGATTTAGGTCAAGGAAGGATTATTCTTTAATTTGTTTTATTTTTCCCTTTATTCATTTTATTCATTATATGCATTTTTATGATTTCATTCAAATAATTAATTTAATTCATTTATTTTATTCATTAACTCATTTTGAAGATATTATTCTCCTTACTAAGCTTATTAATTTAATTTAATACTGGTTGGGCATAGCGTACTGGCAAATCTACTGCCTTGTGCGCTGCTCACCAGAGTTCAACTCCCGCCCCCGCACATGGGATTGGAGATTTTTTCAAAGAGATTTTTTATCCGAACAAAGAGGTAAATGTCTCCAAGGATAAAATATTCATAATCAACGCAAAAAGAATTTTTTTATTCATTTTATTCAATTGCTTAACTTAATTCAATACATTTTATTAATTCTATTCGTGAACTAATTTCGTTCATTGGGTTAATTTTGATCGTTTTATTATTTTATTCGTATAATTCGGTTTGCTCTTTACAGTTATTTTATTCATTTTGCACATATTTCATTTTGTTCTTTTTATTCATATTATTCGGTTTGCTCATTTTATTTATTGTGAAAAGAATTAATTTATTTATTTTATTAACTTTTGATGGCTTATTTCAAAATAATTCTGAGTAATCAAAATTTGATATCAAAACTATGGTAGAGCTACGTAGAAATTATGTATGTCATCAAAGACAGATGTCTTTGATGACATACATAATTTCTACGCAGCGTTGGCTACGTTGGCTTACTGTAAGCTTTTTGGATTGTTATCAAGTTTTCTGTTGTCGCAAAATAGCACAATAGGGCATCGCAAAAAAAATTATATATTGTGACAAAAGTCAAAGTAAGCTCAGATGCCAAATTTCACATCATTTGGACAATTCTAGACTCCCGCGCACTTCGCTTGAAATTTTTGGAATTCGTGCTATGGGAAAATATGGAGGAAAAATATATTAAATGCCATAACTTTTGAAGTAGCAATCAGAAAATTGCAATTTATACTTCTTTTTTAAAGGAAACAATCATAGTATTTGAATGGAGATATTTTTGTCGCTAGAAAAATACGGGAAAGTGGGGTAACGGAACTTTTTCGACCTTTGTCCGAATACGGAAGTTGGGGTTATATGGCTATTTGTCATTCATATTAAATTTTATCATTCTCTCGTGCATATATTTCTATAATTTTTCACTCAATTTTAATAAATTATACCTTGTTGAACGTGGAAAATTCTTTGAAAAAAATCAAAAATAGGTTCGTTACCGGTAAAATACAAAAACATCAAATTAACTAACATATAGTCTCGATTTCACATTTTTATCATACAATCGCACATATTAATTCCATTTAATAACAAAATTATTATTTAATTTACTACTTTTAGAGTAAAATACGCTTAGGGATCACACGAGAAAAGATTCATTCCTGGAAAAATAAGGGAAGTTGAGGTAATAGGACATTTAATTAAAAAAAATTGGGTTTGCAGAGTTAATGTCAAAATTTTTTATGTTTCTGAATTTTACCGCTAACAAATCTATTTTTGTTGTATTTCCAATAACTTTCCGCGTTCAACAAGTTACATTTTATGACAATTGATTGAAGAATAATAGAGATATATGCACGAGAAAATGATAAAATTTAATAAGAATGACCAAAAGTCCTATAACCCCAACTTCTCGTATTCGAACAAAAGTCAAAAAGGTACCGATCGGTTGCTGAACTTTTTTCACATAGAAAAAACTGCGAAATATGTATGATTTGCATCACGGAGCAGAATTTTTTTTTTTTAATATGGGATTTTGGGGCCAAAATGACCCAGTACCCCGCTTTTCCATATTTTCATAAAAACAAAAATATCTCCAATCAAATACTAAGGTTATTTCCTTTAAAAAAGACGTATAAATTGTAATTTTCTGATTGCTACTTCAAAAGTTATGGCATTTAATATATTTTTCCTCCAAATTTCCCATAGTACCAATTTCAAAAATTTCAAACGAAGTAGGCGAGAGTCTAGAATTGTCCAAATGATATGAAATTTGGCATCTGAGCTTACTTTGACATTAGTCACAATATAAGGGGGGGGGGGGGGCTTTGAGAATTCAAAAAAAAATTGCAATGCCCTATAGCACAACTTGTTTAATCGATAAATTGGTTATTGTTATTATCGTGTTTCACTATATCTCAGTAATCAAACAGAAAACGCAACTTTGTAGAGATTTTAAAATTCAGTAACATAGCATACCTAACTCAGATTACCCTATAATGGCGTTTGTTGTAACATGGCACAATTGCGGCGAGATACGATTTTCTTTGCCAATCCGGTGTGTAACGTATGCCCAATAGAGTGGCTCGAAAATAACATTTTTCAGCACAGCACTTTTTGAGTTCCTTTTGTGGTCCCAAATGTCTGTGAAAAGTTTGGGAGCGGTCGGTTGTTTCCCGGGTTTGCGCATTGCGTTTAAAGTTTGTACGGGATTTTATATGGGGAAACCAATTATTTTGCATTTACGTTAATAAAGATCGCTACTTCACTTAACATGAAAAACCAGCTTTATAAAACTATAGTTCAAACCTTGGTTAACAGCTTTGTCGAAGACGGTAACTAGCTACGAGTTTTCAAAAAAAATAGTTATAGCGATTTTAAAACTTATGGTTCAATCCAAATGCAGAAATTCATTATTTCTTTCAACACTGCCAGTACACCACGACACCGATACTTTAAAATTAAATAAATGAGAATATAGTCATCGCAGAGACTTGGTACCTTTGAATGAAATGTTCAGAATGAATTGCTGAATAACACAGACGTAGTCAGAAAATGAAAAGAAGAGGGAGGGGAGGCTTGTGTACTCCCAAGTTCCCTTTTTAGATAGTTTAGTATAACATAAGGAGCACATCTTCAACGCAGGTTTGTACCGTCGAATTAAAAATTAATCTGACGTGCTTGAGTGATACTATTTAAGGGCTCTACTGTTATCTCATTTAAAATGGTACAACGGTTTATAAGTTTTACATATTTTAAAACCCTATTTCTTATCCGTTCAGAGTCAGAATTTAAAAAAAAAATGCATATCCTTAGATTCCTTGAAGTCTCGAAATTGTTTTTATTGAATTTTTCGTTTGAGAATCTAGGAACGAAACCAGAATAGTTACTTCAAACAAGCGTTTTTTGATGAAATTGAGTTAGGTTCACGCAAAACAGAGGTGATCTTGGTGAACCAGCAATATACTTCAGGTTAGAACCCAACGCGATTTCCAGACCTGAGTTAGTTTTTGCATCAAGCAAAAATAACATAAATTTGTAGGTGTAAATCCTAAATATTGTAAATGTTTTTTTCCCACAACAAAGATTGTAGTATGATTCATGTTTGGGTCTATCAAAATATTAAGAAAGTTCAGTCGTTGACTTTTACAAGGACGTAATGATTCTTTGTCTTACACAACACAATCTAAAAAGGGACTGGGGAGTACACAAGCCCCCCCCCCACCCCCGCTTCTTTTCATTTTCTGACTACGTCTATTTTATTCAGCAATTCATTCTAAACATTTCATTCAAAGATACCAAGTCTATGCAATGAATATATTCTCATTTATCTATGTTTTTAATGTCGATGTCGGTGGTGCACCGGCAGTGTTGGAAAAACTAATCAATTTCTGCATTTGGATTTTACCATAAGTTTTAAAATCGTTATAACTATTTTTTGAAAACTCGTAGCTAGTTACGGTCTTCGGCAAAGTTGTTAACCATAGTTGTGAACTATAGTTTTATGTAGCTGGTTTTTCATTATCAGTGAAATAGGGATCTTTATTAATTAAAATGCAAAATAATTGCTTTCCCCATATAAAATTCCATGCAAACTTTGAACGCAATGCGCAAATCCGGGAAGCAACCAACCGCTACCAAATTTTGCACAGGCATTTGGGACCGCAAAAGGAACTCAAAAAGTGCTGTGCCCGCTAGTTTAAATCATTTTGAAGTTTTCCCATACAACCGCGAGCCACTTTAATGCCCAACCAGTGCGCATTGAGGTAAAACTGCGCCTAGTACCTCCAAAACAACGATCAGCATTACCAGCTGAGCAGCATAGACTAAAATACGAATGCACAATCCTTATCCGTAAGCAGTACAAGTATACAAGAATAGTCGATCGGGTCACAACGATGATGACCTGGCCAATAGGACCCGTCCCCGTTGACAAAATAAATCACAATGCACAGTGGAAAACTTCGTACACTAGATGCAACGAAAATAACGTAATGTTCGTTAATCTTTTTTCGATTTTTACAAATAGAAAATATGTACCCACGGCTCAGTTCAGCTAAGGCATAGGATACTTTTTGGAGATATGCTGCGCTGGATGAGATGCCTTATTCTGTACATCACGTGTCACTTTTCGATGCTGACATGGTACTGCGAGTTTGTCTTTCGGGAAGATGCACCTACAATTATTTTATTAATAATTATGTTCGTCCATTTGCATCGTGAAGCTCCGAATACAACGCTAAAAATGTGTTTTTCTTTAAACTTGTCGATTTTTTTGCAAATTGCGTGTTAGTGGAGTAGTGGAAACCTAGAAAACATTCGAATACCGTGCACCGTAGTCTATATTGTTAGAGGAAAATATCGTCATGCGATAGAAATTGGTACAGATACCGTATAGGTACGTAATGGGCGAATAGAAATAGGTATATGTACTTGTGATGCTGTAGGTTGTTCAGTAGGCAGAACGTCATAGGGTACGAAGCCGAATGAACCAAATATAGTAGTTATATAGAAATAAATATAATATTTAAAACAATGGTCAGTTTCCAATAAAGGGTGAATTTCTGCAATATTTTTTCAAAATTTTCAGCCGAACTTTTACCCGATTTTTTAAACGTGAACATCTACCGTTGTACTGAATGAAAAAATAGATATTTGTGCTATCTGATTGGTAATATCCACAACAATTTTGTAACTAATTCCCAGAATACATAATTACTGCAAATAACGGAAACAATCGATTTTGTGAAAGCAGTAATTATCTGTATCATAATCGGTCCATACTATACGACCGAGCGCGCTAGCGTTGTTAGCGCGGCCCCTTTGTCGTCAAATGAACTGTGACACGCGTATAAGACATGGTCCAGAAGAAAAAATCATCAGTTTTGGCCGTTAAACGCAGATCGTTCGTTAGTTAACCAGAGCCAGTCAGTGTAGGAGGGTGCCTGTGAGACTCAATTAAATACGTGAATTCGCAAATAGAGGTGCTGCGTGTGCATATGAACCATTCATTGCTCGCCTACCAAACGAACAACATTATGGTTGTAGCGTCCGGACGGTACAATAAGCGGTTAAACATCGTTACCCATCTTCGAATTGGCACTCGATTCTTTGCTGTGTGCAAAGCTTATCGTGCGTGCGATTTTTAATGAACGTGTATAGAAATGTTATGGTACGATTCGAGTCGCGTAGACGCGATGATTTGCAAGGTGGGTGGATAGCGTGGATTTCGATTAGGTTCAACACTGAGAAAAAAAAACTTTATTTTTATGCTTATGGCTGCATTGAATTGGTAATTATCATGTCAAAATGCTTTTGGCGGTTTGCAGGTAGGGTAATGTACCTATTTTGGCCCTATTAGGGTGAGTGCCGTACAATTACTTTAAAATACGTTAAATAAATAGAAAACGATGATTCCAAATTAAACGGTCAGTAGACCTATTTTCTCCTACTTACTTGAGTATTTCCGAGAAACTGACTATGTGCTAAGTGTACGCCAGCCCAATCATTTCTTTCGAGGGGATTTTTTCACATTATTTTTCGGATACTGACCAAACCAAGGCAGAACTCCACAAGTATTCAAAAATTAATTAATAAAAACTTCGCTAATAAATTAGAAATAACAACCCGATAAGAAGTCCTACATGTCACTTATGTTTTATACGTACAATTACCAACCGATCTTTTTATATCAATTAATTGAACATGGCTAATGTTTTCACAAATAAAAGTAAAACAACAACTTTTATTTCTTGTCCGATTAATCTTGTTGACGGAGTTTGCTGCTGCGTTTTGATATTCTGTTTCGTGGTGGTTAATCAGTAGCTGCGTTATCCACTTCAATTTAGTAGTCAATCGGTTTGTCTTCTCTCGCGTCCACGTCCATGTCGTCATCGCTACTGCTTTCTGGGCATTCGCGATTGAATGTTCTTGTCGGTTTATTGTTCTTACGAGTCACTTTTGTTTATCCGTCTACTTCGGCGTTGACTTCTTCGTTGATTGTGCTGGTTGTTGGTTTGCAGGCATTAGATGCAGTCGTTGTTGAGTGAGTGTTTGTTACTTTCTAATCCAATTATTGGTTTAGCAATCGTTTGTGCTTTAGCATAAGTTGATTGTGTTCTGGTGTCTATTGCAGTAGATCCTTAACTGCTGCGTATGGTGTAGCGTCTGATAATAAAATTAGCTCGTATGTTACTTCCTGACGACACCAGATGGGTGCCGCTTAACGACCTCGATCCCTGGTCAAAGCCACGGGGATCTAGTGAGGGTGGGCTCTACAATAGCCTCTTTTAGGGTGGCTAGCTCGGCCGTGAGTAGCGTTCTCGCTCTCAGGGTCGGCTTTTACAGGGATGAACCGATCAAGAGATCAATAATCGCGGACGAAGTTCAATTGGACAGATTTATTAATTTATTTATTTTATTAATTAAACTAACTTACAATGGGTGTGTGTCGTGTGTGGTGTGCCGGCCGGCGGGTGACGGGATGCTGATGCTGCTGCTGCTTCTGCTGGCGATTAGACGGACGATGCTGATGCTGCCGACGTGTTTGTAGGTGACGCCGATGCAGTCACGGTTTCTGCTCTCGAGGTTGGCTGTCCGAATGCGGACGCCGATACTGCTGACGCTTCGGCGGACGATGCTGGCGATGATGATCAGCAAACTGCTGCCCGTGCGGGGTGTTTTGCTGGTCTCAAACGATGCACCGGCGATGTGCTTGCGAATGGTGACGATTTCTCCGATCGTTCTTGCCACGTGCGGGGACCTTCGGGTAGCGCACTGTGTGCTATTGTGCAAACGCTCCAACGATACCTCTGCGGACAGGCGGGTGGAATCGCAGCGTCTCTGTTCGTGGGTATTGGGAAGCCTCATCCACGGTCATTTAACCACTTGCACGTGGTTACAGCGGTATACTGCGGCTTAGTTGTAGCTCAAAACTACGGGTCCTGGTAATAAAATGAAGCGAATTTCGGGGAAGGTGATATTAGAGGGCTACTGGGTCTTTATTCATAAGTTAAATTCGAGGAATTAAATCGTTAACCACGTATGGTTTTCGCTTGCGTTCATACCTGATTCGGGATACCTATAGGCACAAACTATTCTCTTCTCGGGATCACTATTGAACACTTTAAACTTTATCGTGTGGTTTACTTGACGTCTCAAATGTGAAAGAACTTTTACTTTCCCTCGACCCAGTAGCTTAACCTCTTTGCTCTTTTCCTCTCTTTTGATTTCCCTTTTTTTATCCTCACGACAATAATCTCTTTTGGTAGCAGCATCAGAGTAGTGTGCAGTGTGATGTGTAGGATATAACAAATTTTGTTCTTGAAATTACTAATTTTAATCTGTCTTGGAGTGTATCTATTATTTATTAATTATTTTTAACCTAAGCTAAGCTCTTTTTAACGTATTTGTCTATTCAATATATTTATTTAAACCTTTTTTAAATATCATTCCTTAAACTCTAAACAAACAAGCAACAATAATACAAAATAACGGTCAATTCAAATACGGTTACCATGAGAGTTGTGCCACAACGGTAACACGTAGAGTTCTATTCTATATTTTTCCTCTGTGAAGAAAAATTTGGGTGAAGGCTATTTTCTCCGGAAGAGAGAAAATTGTTTAAAACCATCTTTAATAAATCATGAATAAATAAATAAATTAGTTGTGGAATTTGCGTTTCAACTTCCGACACAAACCTAGTTACAGGAATATGCGGCATCACGCAGCACTAGGGGTTTGCTCAGAAACACAAACAGTAGCTTTCCCTAAGGAATATGGTAAAAAACCACTTTGTGCATAAGGACACAAAACCTACTTTGAAATTGTTTTTAACGTTTCGCGTTCCGCTCTTCAGCACATGACAGCCGTCGTGACCGCCATACTTTTTTCGTTTTTGGAGTTAGCGTCAATCCGGCGCTAGCTTGGAATCTTGTTACCAAGTTGGTGTCGGATTCGGATGAGACGATGTCGACTCGTAAATTCCATAACTATTGTAAGTTTTTGCCCCGGATGCGTAACCAGCGTTTTTGAGTATGTGGAACTCCATTGGCTTTGATTCGAAGAGTAAGGTCGCAGGAAAAAGAAAAAGTTGGACGCATTCTTACCACACACACATACCGTTGGGAAAATCTGGTAAGAGGTTCCTCCAAGTATCTTCTCTAACAGAGCTACCCCTCCCTTTGACATGAGTTTTTTTGCGTGATTAGATGTAAGCGGTGTCAAATCGTGCAGTCGTACCTTGATTGAATCATCACCTGTATATACCGGAATGATGACTAACATTTTCGTATTCGACTGTGTGCTGCATGTTGTTCGGCAAAAATAAAGACTCCGCCTGAGTGATGATCTTAAACGCAATCAGTATATTATTTTTGATATGGTTCAATGGCAGGGTGGGAATATCTACCACGTATTCATATGCACTTTTAATAACTGTTCCACTTTCCGAATAGGTGGTCTTACGGGACATGTCGAAAAATCCACAGCAGCGCATTTTTCTCGCAGCAGTGCAACCAGGGCCGCCGAGAGGGGGGGGACCGGTGTGTCCCCGGGCCCGGAGTTTTGAAGAGGGCCCGAATTTTTAACAGAAACTTAAATTTTGGCAAATACTTTTTCGACAAAAATAATTTGGGAATACAATTAAAAATTTAATATCTTGTGTATGAGATAACTAGAATAGCGAAAATTCAAAACTACTGCATATTTGATCTTCAAATTTCGCCAATTTGAAATCGATTTGTTTGATTTATTGAATTTCCAATCTTCAAAAGCGCTGGATTAGAATCGAAAGTAATACTTGAAAGAAAAAAAAATCCTGCTTAGGGTGGCCACAACGGTTTTTGGAAACGAATTCCGTGTCTTCGTTCAGGTAAATCCGAATTCGCCCGGAAGAATCCATTGGATTATTTTGCAATTTTGCGTTGCCCTTTTCTTTACCAGGAATCGCCCAGCACCCAGTCCTCATAAACATCATCCTCGGGTTGCAGGCCCTAATTGTTAAGGAGGGCCCCTCTTGGCGTTGACAAATATTATTTTAAAAGTGCCATTTGGGTTTACTTTACCCCATTGAACCTTCGCTTCAATGGATCAATGTTCCTCACAAAGATTCTCGAAAGAAACTGAAATGTGGTTTCACACCCCGTGTTTGTTTACTGAGGAGCAGAGCAAAGCTCGCTCAGGTTATCCTTCACAGCGAGAGTGGTTGGTGCTTTTGGATTCTTTGTGAATAACCGAGACAGCGAATCACTACATCCAACTAAAACAACAAAACTGTTAGAAATGCAAAAACATACTACTAAATGTGAACGGCACAGAAAGGTGGAGTACTTTACCAAAACATTACACTCTACAGTGAATGTGAAGAAAATAAGATATTTTTCCTCCTAGTGCTACGAGCTACATAAGACATAAAACTGTGCATATTTATTTGTTTTTAAGAGTTTCATGCAATAAAAAGCAATGGAAGCGCTCCAAAATTCTGTCGAGTGGTCACTTTAATACGAAATTCTAATTGATTTCAACGCATACCCATGTGTCTCTTGAAGTTTGCTCAGTAAAATTCTGTATCACTAAAGGCGGTAACCCTACCTCTATTTGAGAGCTCAATTGGTCAAATGAGTCATCGAAAACTCTTGATATACCAAAAGAATTCGAAATTAATCCAAAAATTTATTTTTCGACTACCAATTCCCCCTAGCAAAGTAGCCAGGGATGGAAAAAAAATACGTTTTACATTTTGACGTAGGACTACGTCTTTGTTTTCGATATGGGGGTGCACTCTGCAAATTCTACAAAAATAGTATGTAACGAAAAGTGGTCCAATTTTAAACGCATATAATTCAGACATCTCACGATAAATTTTCAAATTTTTTGCACAAATCGCCCCGAAATACTTCTAAGAATAGATTCCAACAGATAAACCCAAAGATTTTTAATATCATAGCATTGAAAAATTAAATAATATACAACCTTGTCAAAATATCGCGCATTAACACACAGAAGATAGCGCTTCCCAAGCCCTGTACGACACATTGGTGTACCTAGCGCGCTACGCTTCTATTAATGACGTCATCATCGACTATTTAAAGAACGGACTTGGCCAGACACGCTCAGTTCCCTGTTGAACGGCTGGCGAAGCAGATCACTGCGCTGTGTTTTTTACAGAAGTCCATTACACTGGCTGTGGAGGGACGCTACCCTGTCGTCCAACAGGCGACCGCGCCAATTGCTTCCCAAATGCCACTGTAATGTTGCCAGTAAATTTTTGGTTTAACTAGCACATGTATTTGCTATTTGCGCTTGAAATTAAGTAATGTAGTGGTAGTAATAAGCTTCCCATTTTGGTTTAAACGCAAGGACAGTTTTTAAAACAGGATTTGATTAATTAGTTTAGCTCATCCCAGCAATTTTATCAATTCTGTAATTTAAAAGGAATTTTACGGAACTTGGTGAATTTGACCCCACTTGCAACTGGTATAATCAACCTGCACAAAGTGTTGCATAACGCAGGACTGTTTTTGGAACAAAATGTGTTATCATTCAGCCCTTCGATATGCAAAATCACGATATTATGACAAATGGGCTAAGCGCGGCCGTTCCTTTCAATCGGGAATGGCCGCGTTGAATTTTGGTGAAATGCGCTAATAGTGTCGTGGTGGTACTAGTTGTCTCTTTCCCGCTACCCATCATCATCAGCGTTGACTCATTTTGCATTGTGCGCTTGGGTTCAATGTTTGGCGCGAATGTGTTGGTAGATAGGGGAACTGGCGGTAAAATGAACACGTTAAGCAAAGTCATTATTTTCTAACTAATAAGTGAATGAGATATTACAATCACCTTATATGAGATATTACAATCACCTTATATGTTTCTTGTTATTGTACTTCGTCATAAACACATTTTTTCAAACATGATTCTTGATTTCCAACCATGTCCAAAAATGAGACATGTTTATAGCGAGTGGGTAAATTTAACATGTGGCGGTGGTAAAATGAACAGCTTCTGGTGACTTGCAAAATGTCCTGTATGTATGCAATGCGCAGCGTTGGAAAGCATTTTTCCGATTAATTCTAATATCCCAACAAATCATGAGCTTTGCATACACACAGGGCATTTTGCAGGCAAAAAAAAATGTCACGGAAGAATTGAATTTTCATGACGTAATATTAACCATTTTACAATCCTGTGGCATCGAAACACATCTACAAACTTAGGGTTATCCAAGGGTGTATGAACTTTTAGGATCTGTTTAAGAGCAACTAGAAAGCTTGGTGTATACATGAGATGTGATTATATTGTCTAAAATTTGATTTTTCTTCATCGGTCCGGGTGTTTTTCCCACACACTAAGTACTAAGAAAATAAATATTTTACATTAAGTAGTATAGTCCTACGTCTACAGTTCGTGCAACCCCATAGGGCTGCCCTTTGTAGTTTTTTTTTTTTCAAATACGGCCTTTTATCAACATTTTCATTATAACAGCAAATTGCGTACACAACAAGCCCCTTTCGTGACGAGTATAGTGTTAATAGTTTTGTTTTGAATTTTATATGTCGTGTAGCATGAAGAGAAAATCTCTCAGTTCACAATCCTGCAGCTGCCAATGATTCTAAAAAGCATACGTTCAACTAAATTGCTAAATTGTGCTTGATTGATTTAGAAGAGAAAATTTTACTCTATTACCAAACTAAATCAACTAGTTAGCAAGATTAGCTAACTAATGCAGCAAGTTAAATCCGCATACAAACGCTTTTCGTTTTGGAGGAGTGAGCGTGAGATTTTGAACGTCGCTTCCTGAACGTAACGATTTTATTTTCATTTTTGAACTATTTTCTAGAAATCAGTTACAACATTCTTGTAAAATATTTTAAGGTGTGCTAACACACCAACACAAATAAAAGAATACTTCATGTTTTTATAGGTTTATGAATGTAAACCCTTATTTGAAATTTGTTCCATGTTTCTCATTTTTTTTCATTTTTTTAAACCTACATGGATATTTTTTTTATTTTGTTAAAATTTCATTGATCTATTTTTTTTTTCAAGTTGTGGATTGTATTTGTATTTCTACAATTGTAAGATTCTTCAATTTTTATCTATTTGCATACTTTTATTTTATCCATCTTTCTACGTTCCTTACTTTTGTTTTTTTTTTCTATTGCTATCACTATCACTTACTTTAATTTATAGTTTTTTCCCTGTTATTTAATTTTATTCGCAATTTTTCGAGAAAATTCTTCTTTGTATTTTTTTATTGTTTCGTATTTTAATACCATGCTTTTTTATTTGTATCTTTTGTCTTTCCATCTAATTTTTAGAATTTGTTTATTTACTACATTTATTCTTGTCATAGCCTTTTTCTATTTCCTTTTTATTCATATTTTTTGCATTTCCAAAAGCAATTTTACTTATTCAAATTCATTCCAATTTGTCTTATTGTTTAATTTTTTACCTTTCTCCTATTTTCTTCCTCTTTTCTAGTTTTTAGCTTTCCGTTTATACTGGTTTTATTTTTTCCCATTGTTCATTTAATACAATTTTATTTATTTTGTATACCTTTTTCTTAATATTTAATTCGTTATTGTTATTTCTTCATGTTTTCCATTTAACCTATTTTGAAAGTACTTTTCTGTTAACCATCTTCCTATACGTTAGCATTAAGTCTTTTTTTATTTTCCTAAAAAAAACATTTGATTTATCTTTTCTTAACACTATGCGCACTTTTTCTTAATTTTACATTTCGTTCTTTGTTTGAATTTATTTCAAATTTCACGTTTTAGCGACATTCAATTAGCTAGAGATTACTGGGCCGGTTGTCACGGTAAAGATAGATACGTCTACCTTTATCAGGACACATGATAGTGAACTCGGATGATTCGTAGTTATTCTGTCTAAGCTCGACCCTCATTATCAGAAGGCAAAAATTAAGCCCGCATGATATTAAACCTGTTCTAATGACCCTGCCACTTCTAGCTTTCCGATCTGTTTACTTCACATCCTTGCTCTCATTTGAGTACTATGGCTCTAAGTTTCATAACTTTCCCTACCCAGTAATCTCTAGCTAATTGAATGTCGTTAAAACGTAAAAAAGAAAATTTGACTAACATAGTCGAAATAAAAAAGGAAAAAAAATTCAAATTTCATTTCTAGTGCTTTTTCTGTTCTTTAAACAATATCCATTTTATTCATTTTTTCGTGTTAATATCTTCGTTTTTGTGTTCCTATAGTATACCATGTTGGCTTTTTTCTACTATTTTTTGTTTTCCATTTTGTCTGTTTGCTCCGTTTTTGTTCAATACTTCCAATTTTCTTTACTTTTTCGTCTTTTCATCATTTCAATTTTCCAGTTTTTCAAAATTTTCTGGTTCGTCCATTTTTTTAAATTTCTCTGTGGTTATTTTATTCTTGTCTTTTATATATACTCCTCTAGTTTTATGCATTCTTAACGTTTTATTTATTTTTTCTATTGCTTTAAATATTTCTTGTTTTTAATGTTATAAATTTTGATTTTGATTTTGATTCAAATTTTTTTCCGAATTTCCTATCGATTTTTCATTATTTTCACCATTTGTTCAGTAAGGTTCGACCTTTTTAATCTTCGCAATATGTTTTTCTAGTTTCCTGTTTTCCTTTATCAATTTTTTATAGGTTTTATTCTGGTTTTTCTCGATTAAACATTTTTTGACAATTGAAATTTGTTTATGTGGTTGATTGTATTGTTTTTAGCTCTTTTGTATATTCTTTTAATGTTTAGTTTTCCTATTGTTTTTTATCTTTTGCCGTTGATCGCCGTTTAAATATTTTTAATTTTTGTTATTATTACATTTTTAATCTTACCATTTCCTTACTTTTATAAATACTATTACAAAAATGGCGCTTTTTAAAGTCACCAAAACTGTCGAAGAGGTATTAAAAACTCCCAAAGTATAAAAAACTCTACGTTTTTTCCTTCATTGGCACTACAAACAACTAGAGCAAAAAATGGTACATAAATATAAAATTTCAGTGTACTATACATAATATCAGTGAACTCCAATGGATTTCATACATTGACTTTTTTGTGCTCAGGCAATACACAGTGGTGGGGGCCCGTACGTTGGACCCCCCGGGCCCGTATTTTCTCTCTGCGGCCCTGAGTGAAACTATTTACTTAAAATCGACACTCATCGCACCACCATAAATATAGTTAGGTAGAAGCAACGATATTGTTATACTACTGAGTAAATAAAGCGACACACTGGTAGATCTACTTCTGTGCCTTTCTAGTGGCAGTGAGGCAACTTAGCTGTCTTAACATATTTGATATAATTATATCAAATATACGCGAGTGTGTATTTATATTTCAAACGGTTCATAGCGTTTCACACTTTTACAATATCTGTATGATTACGATCCGCATTCTTCACCTCTTCACCAAAGTTCTGTAGCTGACAGCCAACGAAATGCTTCCAGTAATATTAACATTATACACGCAGTGCGCTCCAAAATTGATCCGGAGCCTTTATCGTGTGAGTGTTTGGTGACTCGAAATATTTTATACCGAGCATCTTGTCAGGATAGCATCTCACCCCTAGCGGACTGAATCTATGATGATGCTCGTATGCACAGTCGAATGCTAACGTCACGTGCTCGATCCCAAGACTTCCATAGGTTTAGGTGCTGGGGAGTAGCAAATAAATCATTTATTCAGCCACAACACTGGGCGCATGGAATATTGTTTGATTGAACGTACAAATCGTGACTTGATTTTACGAGTGACAAACAAAAATGCAAATTGACCGTCATGCGATTGCGACTACGTGGCACGGTTTCGATATCAACCTAAGAAGAAGGAATAGTTTGTTCAGATCAATCTCGATGGAAAAGGATGAAAGTCTCCTTCAAGTTGAGTACCGGTTCGATTTCGATGGATAAGCGAGTCACACTTCTCTGCTCTGTAATTACTTCTTTCGTGCGCTACATCCAATTAGTTCAGCAGACTATCTTAATAATCAGAGAGAAACTTCTCGCCTGTGTTATTCAGTATCGATTCAAATGACTTCTCGAAACTTAATCGCTTTTCATTTTCTCTGTTTTTTAACCTTTCAGGTAAGAGACGTACGACACCCGCGCATCGGTCCAATCAGGCTGCAAAATGAATGGGGATCTCATTAGGAAAAAGGTACTGTCGTATTAGTGTACGCAGAACAAACCAATACAGCAAAGCTTTTCGGAAAAGGCACAGGGGGCGAAAGTAATCGAGATAACGTTTTCAATTAACGTGACGCAATCCAGTCGGCTTTGATTCGGTAATCTGTGAGTGAAACTCACTACACCTACACGGGTAACGCGCGGCTCGCCTCCGCCGTTCGAGTGAAAGCTACTGCGAATGAAATTACCGAGCTGCCTAAAAAGAAAAGACGCCGTTTACAAAGTGAAATTTTCGGCGGAGATTCGATTTACAAAACGAACCCAGCAGTTCTGGTAGGTTTAGCATTCAAAGGATATATTTTGCAATTGAGACCATTGATGGAGAGAGCTTTCAAGGATTGACGAAATAGCATTTAGGCGAATTACGAAAAGTGGATTTTAAATTGTTCCTAGCATTCCAATTCAAGAGCAATTGTACCTACCGGCAACGGGGATACGTAATTCAAAGGATTTATTTATTCACCGGTTTATTCTTCGCCTTCGCAGTTTTTAAAAAATTCACAATGCTTAAAGGAATTAAAACATGAATAATGGTGGATGTTTGTTAGATTTCGTATACGCAATTTGCTATTAGGCATGGAGAACTTTTTCCGCGGTGGTGCAACACTCGCCTTCTGCATCTTGAGTGTCATTAGCTTCTCTCTCGTGATGTTCTCACAATCAAACGTTTCTTTCTTGTTTCTGGCACATACGGGTCGTGGATGTAAACCAGGCGCCTTATGCGTTTGTACCTAGCATTTTGCGCTGGCTGTCCGTTTAGAGGTACTGAGCGCAGCTTTTGCGTTACTCAATATTGCTAAATAGAAACCATTTACTCGGAAAGCGTTTTTATTTCACATTTAAGCATTGTGCGTAAGATGTGATTTCCGTTGTTGAGTTTTCCTTAGTGGCGTAGTTTTCTGAATCATCCAACGAAAGTCGAACAACACAACACTATTGGAAATGCACCGGAAGGAGTTTATTCATGTATCCATCAGAATGAATTCTTCGTCATGTTGCGTTATTAACAGTTAAAGGGAGCCATATCACGTAGTCAAACCTCTTTTTTGGCATTATTCATATATTCATATACAGGAGACAAACTAGAAACATTTATCTTACTGACTAGATTTAGTTTGGTTGCAGAATTAAATTTTTTCTTTTGATTCAACCAAACAAAATTTAGTAACATAGACGAACGTTCGCTTTTAAGAATCAAAACTGTAGCAACCGCAGGATTGTGAACGTAGAGAACTTCTCTTCATACTCCATGACATATGAAATTCAAAACAAACCTATCAACACGATTTATGTCACGAAATGGATTAATTTTGTATGCAATAACGAAAATTTTGACAAAAGCGGTCAAAACAAATTTGATTTTTTTTTCATCGGTCGGCTGCGTTGCGAGGGGGGTAGGGTCTTGGAAAATGCTACGTTATTTACAAGGGGGAGGTTAGAATTTTGTAACCAAATGCTACAAGGGAGGAGGGAGGGGTCGAAAATCGCCGAAAAAAGCTACGTCATTTGTGCATGATCTCTTATCAGTGTGGTAGTGGTAGTTAAAATATTGAAACTTAATTAATGACAAAATAAAAATTCTTTTTTACGGATACTTTTACCAGCACCACGTCGATTTTAGTCAAAATATGGTAGCTCATTTTTGACTATACTAAATCAAACTAATCTCGATCTTTTAGTTACAAACATTCCGAGAGCTTCTGTGTACCTGCATCTTTAACTGCTTTGTGGCGAAATGTTTCTGATATTGAAAATTCTTTGTTCATGAATAGGGTTGGGAAAACCGAGGAATTTCAAAAAACCGGTATTTTCGGTATTGGAAATGAAAAAAACCGATAAAACCGGAAACTAGAAAGAAACTAAGAAAAACGAGTGGCACCAATGCAGTCATATTCACTTTGGTTTAGTGCTAATTCATACTTCACTAACGAAATAATCGTTCAACACATGTTACTTCAGTATCCCCAATGTGTTTCGGTAGCTTGTTTTTGCATCGTTGCTTGAAAATGGGAATGTCGGCATGTTGCCCAACTCGCTTATTGAACCAAAAGGCATGCAGGTTAGCTAGATGCAGTTGACGTTCCGAGATCTGTCGAACAAGTGCTTCACATCTGAAGTTTCGGTTTACAGTTTATCCAAATGCTTCAATATGAACTGAAGGTGATGTTTAAACAGAATCCAACGCATCAATGTTCTAGATTTGCTGTAGGTCAGATTCATCCAGGTCAAATTTTTCACCCATCTCCACAAAAGGTCAATTGAACAGTCATACTTAGTTTATGAAACCGTTTGTATGAATGTGTTGGGAACTAAGACTGGAACCGACAAACATCTAATCGCTAAAACGTCTATTTACACCCTAGGCCATAACGACACATGATGAGTAGTCGTTCGAATGAGCTACATAAACTGCTCATTATTGCAGCAGGAATAACAAATGGGAGAGCACGGGAACGTTGGGATGTGTTATTCATGTTATTTCTGCACTGTGTAGCCAACAACGTGTAGCTACGGAATACGGTGTTGTATTGCACAAGTATGAGGTTGGTTGAACGCTAACACATCATTTGGGAACTTTTCGCTCACAATTCGAGGGCGAAAAAAAAACAGATGCATTTCCGCTCCTAAAGATGCGTTTTGGGTGTAGTATCGAGCTTTACAGGTTTCTACAGTGGAGGACAAAACAATTGAATACAAAATGAAGTATGCGGAATTGATAGATTTTTGGAATGTGGAATTGAGAGATTTTGTCTTCCAGATTTACTTATTTCAGCATAATTTGATATGTGATGTTTCACATGCAGGTATTTCGGGTTGTTATATCGAGCTCTGTTTCACCGCAAATACAGTGTTCCAAAACAGGCATACTTACTGTAAATAGAACCTTATTTTAGAACATTACCTAATGAGAAAGTTTTAAAATGTTTCAATAGCTTTAAAACTTTAAATAGTTCTTTATAACAAAAATACTAAAAATACCGATTTTTTATGCTTAAAAACCCGGTATTTCGGTATTGGATATTTGGACGGTTTTGCCGGTTTTCGGTAACGGTAAGACTACCAACCCTATTCATGAAATTAAAAGACCCAATGACTGTTACTTTGAGGAAGTCGTTGAATACGAAAAACCCGTTTTAATACACCTAGTGATGCAATTGTGACTTTCTCATTTATCCAAACTACGATTCCATGGCTGGCTATGTTTAGTATAATGGTGGGAATGTCTATTAGATATTTAGTGCGATTTACACATACGTTTGGATCCCGCCAAAAATTTTCAACTTGTTAGGAAATTTTAAATTAGTCTCAACTAAAAATCATTTCAAACAAAATTTTTCACTGATTTTTCAGACCCACTAGGAAAAGTTATTCAAGAGGAATTAGAAAA
Organism: Topomyia yanbarensis; assembly: GCF_030247195.1. NCBI lineage: Eukaryota > Metazoa > Arthropoda > Insecta > Diptera > Culicidae > Topomyia > Topomyia yanbarensis. The sequence continues at coordinate 410,180,062 of NC_080671.1, read as the reverse complement.
TTTTATTCGCGTAGAGGGGTACTTGATGAGGAAAGGGAAGGGTGGTGAGTGATGTGGGGGGTACCCCTCACCGTATCCCCCTAACTACGACCCTGTTAAAATACAGAAAACCTATGTAAATCAAAACGAAATTAGGGGGGGGGGGTTAGGTTGTCGATGTTCAGAGTGATTGCATAACCTTTCTATAGGAGAAAAAAAGGCAGAAAGGCAAAAATGTGAATTTGCTGTTCGCACTCTTAAACTTGTAACTCCGAAACCGGAACTCGGAATTTAATGAAATTCAATAGCAGCCTATGGGAACGTTGTACCTTTCATTTGAGGCAAGGTGATGAAATCGGTTCAACCATATCCGAGTAACCGATGTGCATATTTTTGATTACATACATACATACATACATACATACATACATACATACATACATACATACATACATACATACATACATACATACATACATACATACATACATACATACATACATACATACGTACATACATACATACATATATACATACATACATACACACACATACAAACGCACACAGTATGCGTTATCGCCGGGATGATCCCCATCTGCATTACCCTGGCGGAGGACGTGGAATGCTATCAGCGGAGAAATGCACGTAACGCTAGGAGACTGGTTCGAGCGGACTCGTTGGCTAAAAGGCAACAGGAGTGGGACAACGCGGAGAAAGGAAGGTGAACCCACCGACTCATCCCAAATGTATCGGCCTGGGTACATACGAAGCATGGAGAGGTGAACTTCCATTTGACGCAGTTTTTGTCCGGGCACGGATGCTTCCGGAAGTACTTGCATCGGTTTGGACATGCTTCGTCACCCCTTTGCCCGGAGTGTGCGACTGTGCAGGAGACACCAGAACACGTGGTCTTCGAATGCCCAAGATTCGAAGAAGTTCGTAGGGGTATACCTGGTATGACAGTGGACAATATCGTCGAAGAGATGTGCCGTGACGAACATACCTGGGACGCTATCAACAGAGTGGTCTCGAGCATACTCTCCGAGCTGCAGAGGAAGTGGCGAAGAGACCAACAAGAAGCCACAAATCGGGTTTCGAGAGAAACTCCGCCGCCGGAGAACTCTCCAACTGTGTAGACTAGGTCCACCGCCGGGGACCAGTTGAGTAGCACGCGACGTAGCACCGAGTTGGGTCGTCGGGGCGCCTGTGAACCGGACGTCAAGCTTCACCGGAACCGCCGAACCGACCTCGACATCTTACCGGGTAGCTCGTGAGTACGCTAGATCTACCGCTGGGGATTAGACCGAGTAGATTGAGTCGCAGAGCTAGCAGTGGGTCGTTGGGGCGCTGGTGAACCGGAAGTTACGCTCCACCCGGAATCGCCGGATAGACCTCAGTACCTACTGTATGGCCCGTTGAGTAGGCTAGATCCACCGCCAGGGACTAGATCGAGTAGATCGGGACGACGCGGAGAGCTAAATGGCTCACAAAAACGAACATCGGAATCAGGAGAAATCTACCGCTCGGTTGCAGGAGAATAGGCTAGATCCATTGTTGGGGACTAGTCTGAGTAGTTCGCGAACAAGTGAGGGCGGGAGCTGAATGGCTCATCGGGAAAGTAGAGCGAAACGGAACGAGAGGAAGCCAAAGGGCTCAAGAAATTGTGGTGCTAAAACAAAAGAAGAACCGTTATCGAGAGAGCCTCCTTCGCCGGGGAACTCTCCGTCGGCGTAAGCTAGATCCACCGCCGGGGACTATACTGAGTAGACCGCGACGAAATATCACCAGTCGCAGGTCGTCAGGGCATCAACGAACCGGACGCCCTGCTCCATCGGAATCGCCGAACTGACCTCGACATCTGGTTGGTTGGCTCGGTTTCGGGAGAACTTCTCTCGCCGGGGAATTCTCCGTCGTAGTAGCCTAGGTCCATCGTCGGGGACTAGACCGAGTAGTTCGTGAACAAGTCTGGTGCTCAACGAGTAAACGGCGATGAATGGTGCGAGAAGGGAGTTGCGGTGATAACTGGCACAAGGGAGCCGAAGGGCTCGGTGAATTAGACAGTCTGAAGTTTGCCGCCCAGACTGTTCTCGTAGGGGAGGAGTACTAAGCCTCGACTCACAACCAGCCTTCCGACTGCCATGCAGAACTTGCCAGTCTGTGTGGATGGTAGAGAATTGGTGGTGTGTAGAGGAGTGGGGCTGTAACCCTGCGGAAGAAACGAAATAGTAAGTAGTTAAATTAGAGTGTGTACTATGCACATAAAAACCCCTCCCCGAAGTAATGCCGTATGGTAGTGCCGGGGAGGAATCCGGTTCTGGGCAAAAGCAGTCATTTTTAGCGGGTCGGGTGATGGCAGCCCAAACCCGTTCCCTGAGACATTGGGGTTTTGTACATATTCCCTCAGGTCTAGGGTTTTCCTGAAAAGCTTTTTACTGCTCTCTAAAAGAATACATACGCACACACAGACATTTGCCGAATTCAACGAACTGAGTTGAATGGTATATGACAGATGGCTCTCCGGGCCGGGATTAGGTTAATGATTTTTAGAGTGATTGCATAACCTTTCTATAGGAGAAAGGCGAAACCGTTTTTTCCACAATCTTAACCCGAATACGTCAATGATAAAATAAAAACAGCTTTTCTTCGTTTTCAAAGATGATCAATTTTAAAGGCTTGCTCATTTGAAACTTAAACCAACTAAAAGATCTTATGACTAAGCGGCAGGCAATACAACTCCACCATTTCCGATACGAGCAGAATGTCGCAGTTGTATTCGGATTATGATCCTCTGTGTTTTCCACTGGCAATCGGACCACATTGACTCACGAGAATTTTTTAGGTGATGAATGCTAAAACTCATAAGCCTTTGTGAAGCATTACTCTTGAACCAAAATGATCTAATTGCATTAAATCCAAACAGTTCACACAACATGTGGGAATGCCTAAAGCAACCGGCTGGTGCCGAGTGGGGAACCGACCTCAAGTCTTTTGGCATTAGCTGAGCATGCAACCATTATTTTTCATAAAGGAATAAAATGCATGTACCAATTTACGCTTAAGATCACAAACCCTGACTTAAATAAGTTGGATCTAATTGTTTCGTGTAAAGTAAGTGGTGAAAACGTATGTTTGGGGCTATTTCGAAATCCGATATGGTTGCTTCCGGTTGAGTAATATTCTCGATAACTCACGAGTAGATGAAAAAAATGCATATTTAACGCCACTGCAAAATCCAAGATGAAGATTTCCGGTTGAGCTCAATAATCCTAACAATTTGGGTGTTTTGGAGCGGGCTTGACAAGTAGATGATGAAAATGGTAGTTTGGTGCCATTTTGAGATCCAAGATTGCGACTTCCAGTTGAGTGGAATTCTGTATAACTCTAACCATAAGGGTATTTATGAAATAGGCTTGACGAGCAGATGATGAAAATCGATGAAAGACATTATTTCAAAAGCCAAGATAGCGTCTTCCGGTTGAGCAACATTTTCTATAAGCATATCATCATTTATCACTATATCAAGATCTACTCTATAACTATCCTATACCACTATTGTTGAGTTTATAGTGAATTATTTAAAACCGAAAGTTTCCATTTATAATTTCAAAATGGCTTCTGACATCGATTTTCGTCATCTACTCGTCAACAACATTCCAAAAATACCCATATTTTTAAGGTTATAGAGAAGCTATATAAACCGTATTGTTGATGTTATATAGAATTGAGTCATGAAATGAAGCATAACATTCTTTTTTATTTCATAAACCGATAGAGCTCATCTTTCTAAACATTACAATATATAGGATCAATCTTTAAACTTAAAAATTCAATTCAAATTTAATTGATTTTTGTAAAAAAAATGTGAACATGTCCTCGTTCGACACTATCGATCTTCCTTGACAGTAAATTTGGCCACAAACACAGGTTAGAACTTTTGATAGATATTCCAGCAAGAGGCTAGTAATCGAGGTAGTTCAATGGAAGGTGTGGTCGTAATAAGTGAATTTTAAAAAATTATTTTTATTTTTTATTTTGCATACAAAAAAGTGAAAAAAGCTCGATTGCGTATCTTTAACGTTAGCTGCATCGGAAAACATCGAAAACCACATATGGCTTAACGACCCAATTGATCTAAATTGGATGGCGCCATCTTGGATATCAACATGGCATCAGAAATCGACTTCTATCATGTACTCGTTAACCCCATTCCGAAAACACCCAACTGTTTTACTAACAATTTCCTAACATCGAAAAACTGTTATATAGTGCTTAGTGGATTCTTGGGAAGATTTTTGTCCGCTTAGCTTGTTTCTTAGAATAATATGAAATGTTAGCGTTGAAATCATAAGTCCTGCGAATGAATGAAATTCATTTTAGAGTCACGGTAATTTATTAACCACAGTTCAATTGATTAAATAATTGAACTGTTGCTGTTTTGACATAATAGAGTTTAAATACACTTCACAATGAAATATAGCAAATTCAAGCACAGATCTAGACTACTTGTGCATTCTAATTAGCAAAAACATATCACCCTAAAATATACATGGTTTATAAATGACGATAGAGGATTATTTTGTTTTGCTTTTTTTATTTGGCCCATTTGACAGGTACTTATATTTATACCAGAATTAAAACAATAATGTTCCTAAATGTGATGCCATCGATAACCCTAAACTAGTGTTCTGCATGTACTTTCATGTTCGACAAAAACACGTTCTCTTACATAAGAAAGTAATAGCACCGTTTTAAAAAAGTAATATAATTCGCAGTTTTATAATAAATTAAAACATAACGGAATGAATAACATTCGCACGAAAAACAAAAATTGTTCCCAAAATCGTGAATAAAGTGCCATTGAATTCAAAGGTTATTTTTGATAATTCGAACGAGATGTATTCTGACGAAGTTACCACAGAAAAACTTATTAATTTTTTTTTCAAAAGCGTTGAAGATATTCACGAAACCATTCCATCACCTACAGCCTGCTACAGGGCGACTAGTGGAGGAAAGCAAGGTAAGGAGTTTTCAAGCCTATCAATATGCTTAAACTTAAGAAAATCGTTTTGGACCTTAAATATTGTTCGGGAACGGACAATGTTCAGAGGCCGATAAATATGCTACCGATCTACGAGAAAATTTTAGAGACGGTCGTTAAAGAACAATGGGCTATGTAGATAGTGCTGGTATACTGTTGTCAGAACAATCAGAATTCCGCTTAATCTATTATTGTTGAAATGGAAGCAGGCCATTGAGAATGGAAAAGTTGTCTTGGAAGTTTTTGTTGACTTGAAACGAGCATTTGAAACAATTGATCGCCATAAACTGATTTGCGTTTTAGAGAAATGTTGTGTAAGAGGAAATGCTCTTGAGTGGTTTCGCAGTTACTTAGAAAGACGTACTCAAGTTACAAGGCACAACAGCGCTACATCATCGGAAGTCGAAATTAACCTTGGTGTACCACAGGGTAGTGTACTAGTACCACTTTTGTTTATCCTATACATTAACGACATGAGAAACATTTTTAAAAATGCGGGAATAAACCTGTTTGCCGATGACACAGTTTCGATGAGTGCATCAGGTTAATGAACCTTGAGCTGACGAAGTTTACTGATTGGTTGAAGTTGAAAAAACTTAAACTGAATATTTCCAAGACCAAATATATGATAATAACTACGCAGCAGATGAATGAAAGTACTGCAACAGTTGAAATAGATGGAGAGATAGTTGAACGAGTTGCAACTATCAAATATCTTGGGGTCACATTGGATGAAAAACTAAGTTTTAATGAGCACGTGAACTATACAATCCGGAAAGCTGCCAGAAAGTTTAGCGTTCTTTGTAGGATTAATAGGTTTCTCACATTTGACTCAAAGATAACTGTTTACAATACCATAATAGCCCCCCATTTTGATTACTGTGCTTCCATTTTGTTCTTAGCATCCAAGAAACAGCGTAAGCGAATGCAGATCTTACAAAACAATGTGATGCCACTGTTACTACGATGTGACAGACTAACTCCGCGAAATTTGATGCTCAATTGTTTACAATGGATGTCAGTTCAGCAACGTATTGAACATAACACACTTGTTTTCATCTCCAGAGTTTTAAATGGAATGGCACCGCAGTACCTGTGTAGCACTGCAGTGCACTGTTGTGTACCGAAGAGATGTGCACCGGTATGAAACCAGACAAGCCGACAATCTGAGATTGCTGAGCGCTAAAAATCTTGTACACAGGACACATGATTTTATATAAGTCACGATTCAATATCCCTGATCGAGAATTAGTTCACGAAATCATCAAATATTATTCATGTATTCATTAACTGATTCATGATTCCTAGTGTAATAGTCCCAGAGGGGGACCAACTTGACAGCTCCTATACAAATCGTTGAAACCACTTTTTTGGGTCTGTGGGTCTAAAATGGTGGATCAATCTTTATTCAAGAGCAATTTCTAAAAAAAAGCGTAAACTTGTGCACAGCGAAAATTTTCTTGTTCAGATTTTTTTACTTCCGATAATTCATTTTTGAAGACTTTTTGGGTTTGGTGTTATTTTATTATAAAAATAATGCATCTTTATTCCGATGCATTATTTTTAAATGATTCATGATTTTTTGGGATCATCAGCATACAAATAAGCGGCGTCTATGCTAGTTAGTGAGCATCTTCATTTAGTTTTAAGATATTAGGTAGTAATATTTGCATTGCAATGTAAACAACACACACAATGATACTGGACTGTTTTTCTGCCTCTCCGATAGAAAATTAGCTGTCATCATTTCTGAATTTTGTGGAAACCTTTGCACCATAAAAGTCGTAAATGCTGTCAGAAATAAACAATCGAAGTCAATCCCACCTTTGTTAAATACGAAGTGAAAAATGATAATCACAAAACTAAATGTATTTAAGATTAACGACAAACTTTCGACAATTATCATATGCGAAAGATATTTTAAGGGCGACGGGAGAAGAAAAAGTTCACACTAGAAGCGCACTCAAATCAAATCATGCATTTTACATTTTACATTCGGCACAATTTGTAATCCTTTTATGAAACTCCAAAGTGACGAATTAACTTGTTTATATTTATATTAAATTATTACGCTGTTTTGAAATGATCATCTTGATTACCGCTTCCGAATGTAAATAAAGAAGACAAGTTCGTAAAAGACGTCACGGAATTATTTTCTCGCATAGAAATTTACAGTATCGCAATTTGTGGACGGCGTTCTATGGTGGCGACATCATTCGAAACACGGTGGTTTCATGCAACTTAGGCTAAACGTCAAGTTGCGGGAGGGTTGAATAGTCCCGACTTACCGTTTGCGCTCGTGAATTATCTCACGAAATCATACAATATTATTCACGTATTCGTGAACTAGCTCATGATTTCTAGTATAATAACAACAATATGCCACTCGTGGTCGTGAAACATCTCACGAAATCATAGAATATTATTCACGTATTCATGAACTGAAAATCACAAGATAGCACAACAGCGACGAAATGCGCAATGTTGTTTTAAAACAACATTGCAAAAACCATCTCAAAATTATCGTAGCAACGTATTAAAATCGTGAGACAATTTTCAGAAAATTTGAAAAAAATTGGTTTGCGCCTTTAAGGGTTAAATAAATAAATAAATTTCATGCAACATGGTCATGAAATTTTAACAGGAACTATTTCACAAAATCTAGAGTATTGTGGTAGAATCATTTTTGTTCAATGCACTATTCCATGTTAGCGACAAGCTAAAGGCATGAGCAGTTGATAAAAGAAACTTATTAGGACATAGAACATCGTTATTCATTTGATAAGGTTCAGATTGATGTCTCTACAGAAGAAAAAACTGCGCTGAGCACCAAAAATACATTATAGGGCCACAAATCGTGTTCGTAATATAGCTCATGGAGCAAGGTCTCGCTTATTAGTCACACATTAAAGTTCCTGTTTATTGCGATTGCGATACTTCGAGTACAAAAACACACACCAAAAAAATCTGAATTTTATTGTTGACGTAATTGCAAACATGACACAATTCAACAAACCGTAATTTACCAAATGACGGAACATTATCGTGTTCCGTTTAATTTTACATGAAACATATACTTTACATGCGCAATGACATAAAATTACACTTCCTACCATTCAGATTAAATGCTGTATGTGGAGTAAAATTACATGATTTACGAAATTAAACGTCATGTAAAATTAAAATCAAACGTAAAACTAAGTCATTTTTGATGCTCGTATATGTCAGGGTCAGGAGACGTAAATTTACACTATTTTTTCTAGGTGTGCAGATAATATCCAATGAATAACAGATCGCGATGAGGCGAAGAGAAATTACGAATATCATAATAAAACTGTTGATGTCATGAAAATATAGACATATCACTCTACGTGTCAAATTCGAAAGTAAGCTCTAGAATAGAATATCATGATATCCTGCAAATAAATCACCTAAATCGTTACTAAAATAATAAAATCAAGAACATAAATCATACTATTCGTTACAAAAATATCAAAAATCGTGACTAATATCCTGAAATAATGTACATAAATCACTCTACTCGTGACTAAAATATCAAGATAACGTGAATAAAAATTACGAAAATCGTGACTAAGATCCCGAAATCATGAATATAAAACACATTACTCGTGATTAAAATATCAAAAGTTGTGACTAAGATCCGCAATTCTCGAACATAAATGACTCTACTCGTGATAAAATGAACAGAAATTATGAAAATCGTGACAGAGATCCTGAAATCATGAATAAAAATCACATTACTCACACAAAAATCGTGACTAGTAACCTGAAATCATGAGCATGAATGAGTCAACTAGTGACTAAAATACCACGAAATAGAAATTTCGAAAATCGTGACTAAGATCTTGCAATCATGAACATAAATCACGCTACTCTGACAAAAATCCGTTGGTAAACTCATTAATAAAATAGCACGGTAACTTGATGAGAAATCGTAAAAATCGTGAATAAACTCCTGCAAGCTTGAACATCGTTTAACTGTCGTCTGTGTACTCCCACATCGTGAACAAGGATCACAACAAAAACTAAACATGTCCAGGGAACAACCACTGTAACCCAAATAAACGTTCGAATGTAACGCCATGTATATATTCGACGCGAACTAGATTTTTGGAAACAAAATGGAAACGGCGTCGGCGGTAAAACATGATGATGAGTTATGTTCTACCATAGACCATGCGGTAGACTTGGGTGGAACGCCCAACTCCTACTCTGCAGAAGGCAAAAAATTCTTCACATTTCCTTTCGATCATGCCCATATGAGCCTGCCTAGTTCTAGTTTTCCGTTCTAAGTTTATAACTGATTCGCTCTAGAATACCTATCCGTCTTTAAATTTCATTGCTTTCGTTTCTCTTAGTCTCAAATTTGCCGAAAATAGCCAACAAAATCGATACAGTATTATTCATAATTTCAGGAACTCGGCCAGTTTTCGTAAATCCTTCAGTTCACGAAATCGTGATCTTGTTTTCATGAATTTACAAACGTATTTTTTCCGTGCGGAAATCTCGTCGGTTTCTGCTACCGTTTCCGAGTTCTGCTCCTTGAAGACTTTATGTTATTAAATGTAAATACACTAAAAAATATGTCTGGTATCCCTGACCACCACTCAAATATCCGCTCATCGAAAAGTGCTTATAGCACATCATCTTAGTTTATGCTGAAAAGACGAGTTTGAAGTTTATATTGGAAGCACACATTTATTCTATTAGCCACACCCACAGAAGGACGAGCAATGCAAACATTAGAGAGTGCAGTTTTGTGTAAAGTTATTCTATCGAAAGAAAAATATCTTCCGGTATGAGCATTCTTTAGAAATCGGACAACGCTCGATGCACAGAGTGGAAGCACCAATCAATGGAGAGCCAACTATACTTGAGAGGCCTTCAAACCGGTTGGTGATGTTTTCTGACCCGGTTATAGATAGAATAGGGCTTTGAAAGTTGAAGGATGGAAGGAGATGAAAACATTTCATCGGTAGAATTTGTTGAACGGATGTGGATATTGATAGTTATAATTGAGAAAAAAATCTCTCATGAAACGATATCGATAGATCTATAGATCACTAGAGTGATATGTTATTTCTATTTTTTCCACGCATCGAATATGTATAATATTATTCTCGGGGCCTACTCTTCAACTTAGAGCTTTAAGTACGTGAATGCGTTGAAATCGTGTTATAAAGGGGTCAAGTAAGGGGATTGCACACTAGGCAGGTCGATAAAAAAAAATCATTCCATTGTTTCAATCTATTTCGTTAAAGATGTCTAGTCGACCGTTGTTGTATTTATTGTACGCAAAATTACATTCAGTGACCTTGACCTCTATTTTGGATTATCTGTCAAGGATGATAATCCCTGTGGTCGAAACCATTGGAAGACCGATAGTATCAAACAAGAACCTGTTTATCATTCGATTACAAATCGATCGAAAGTGCTAAGCTTTGGAACTGTATATCTGGTTATATTTAGAAAGATGTATAGGTAATCTGTATGCAATCAAACAAGAAATTAAAGAATTTTGTAATGTTGAACCCAATTCAAGAAGTGATTGATAGTTTCTTCACACCTGCTTCTAGACCACCTACGAAATAAGATTGTTGTTTGTTTATTTATTAGGCTTCAACTTTAAGGGTCATTTGCCTTCTGGGAATAGAATTGATAAACTCCATCGGTTCACCCCAGATTCAAATTATGGAATTGCCTCAGGAGTGGACCGGTGGAATTATTTTTTTCTTGTCACTAAACATTACACTTTTTATTAGTTCTTGAGAGTATTGTATTACCAGAAGTCAACTCGACTTTGATAATCAGTACAAATCCCTAAAAAGTAACAAGCTCTGAAATGGCAAACTACTAATAGTGCACTTTCCAGTTTGCATGTCCACATCGATAAAGGCCAAGCGACTTGAATACCAACTGAGACGGATTTTTCTGATAACCTTACTGCAAAACACCTGATCCCAACTCAATTTTAGATCTATCACAGATGCGATATTGCGTAACTCTATAGTTGATTATTGTTGGATGTATCATCACAATTCTTCATAATGTTTGTGCAGCTTTCCCGATTGCAGAGTCAAATAAGGTTCCAAATCCATCAATCACGGAGGTAGCAGCAGAATGAGAATAAAAAAAATATGATTCATTTTTCATATGGGTGGCTCAATGCACAAACGGTCGAATAAACGAAAACTTAATGCGAGAATTTTTTATCTAGCAAAAAAGTTTGATTGAATTTTATTTATAAAATAGTGAAAACAATTTTACAAAAAAAATCGTCTCTGCGTGTTATTTCAAAACAATCTATTTGAATTTGGGGCCTTGTTTGCATTAAGTCTCTCATATTAAGTAGTACATTATTTATCCAGTCAGCACGGATTATCATTTCCGTAGCTTTGTTAGCTACTAGGCCCAGGGGGCTGTCAGCATTCGTTACACTAGCAGTAACAAGCGAAACAGCAGTTGTTTCTCAAGGTAAAATTCCGTTTCTGTTAATTCCATCTTCTTTTAACTGCGAAAAAAGTATAATTCTCATCGCAACAATTTCCTCCGACAACTTCGAGCAAATTGCCAATGTGTCCCATTCTCCACAATGGAAAAATACCACGGATTCTTCAACGCGACCGTCACTGTAAATCTTTCGCTACAAAATGCCTGAAGACTCACGCGGCAAGATGAGTGGGCGAAAGCCATTCCTGGAATGCCGTCGGGCAGAATATCGATTGGTGATGACTGGTTATAGTACGGTTACTTAATTTGCCATAATTGCCTTGGTGAGCCATCGTGATTTCGTGCTTTACTATAGGGAAGCAGAGAAGGATTGGCAGCTGATCCGTGGATAAAATATATCCTGCGATGATTAGATTATTGATTTGAGCCTATTGTGCCGTATAATCCTGTTATGGTGGAAGTGCTGGAAAAGCTTGGTGAAAATAATGGGAGTGTTGTTCCTGTCATCACTTCAATCTGTCACTATATATTAGGTTATGTGATCCCTAGAAAAAATATCCGTTCTTTTTTTTTCACCGTCCAAATATCCTTCGCAACCGGGTATGCGCCGTCGATCAAACACAGCCTGCTCTTGTGCCAACTTCTTGTTTGTACAGCTTGATATTGGCAGGGAATCGATGTCCTCTCACCTGTTTGTCAATCGATGTCGATTATGCATGCAGCCCTGTTGCACTTGCACCGCCCATATCTTGATAGCGAGAATGTTTGCTTTTCTGGAATAAAAAAAAGTTTTAGGTGAACAACGATGGCTTGCAGGCAGCTTTCAATTTTTTTCTGCCTTCTACTTTATTCGCTGTTCAAGACTATACTGGAGGTGATCCCAAGCAATGGAAAGAATTTATGGGAGAAACGACAGCTTCCGCCTTTCCTGGCACGATTCCCTACGTGCACCTGATTGTGTTACAAGATTTTGACAAAAAATAAAAGACGTAGACTTTAATCTTTTCTGGTAGAATGGAGGCTTGAAAATGTCTATCCATTATTAGCCTCGCCATATCAAAGCATACGGAACTATCAATCAGAAATCTATATGATCATCTGTAAATTTAGTCAAACTCCGTAGCGCACATGTTATCGAGTATCATATATTTCTTCAAAAAAAAAACTTAATTTTTACACATCTCAAACACTCGCGATGAACATCCGTTCTCTGTGGACTCTACAAGTTCCTACATATTTGCAAACTTCGTCGTGGTCGAAAGGCAGAGGAGGGGGTACTTGGACTTTAGTTGGCGCACCAATACTGGGAAACCAATTGTGCAATCATTGTGTCACCAGGTGGGCAGAAATGAACAACCTACCGAAACATTGGAATATGGAAACCGAAGCGAAATGTTCAGACAATTATGGCAATGGCATAGCTGTAGAGAACTGAGTGTCCCTTCTGTGCAAACATTCGTTTGCCTAACTAATGTGACGTCGAGCTGTTTTGGAATGGTTATAATTTTAGTGACAGATATGTGGAAGGTTCAGGTGGTGCGAACTTTTAATAAATTGGGGATTATGTGGAAGTTAATGTAGGTAATTTGGGATGCTGTGTTAAAAGAAACTCGTTACAGCGTACATTTAGCTATATTGGAGACTGATCGCTCACCATACTGGGAAGAAATGGAGATAATCCTGCTATTCGGCAAACGGGAGCAAATGGAATCGAATATTGAACAAAATTATGTATTACTGCTATAAGCGTTATTATACTTTGTCATAACCTAAAAATAAGCAACGGCCAACACCATAAACTACGAAGACGACTTCACAATCGTAAGTCAAATAACGAAAAACAAAGGAGCGTAAAAAACCAATCCAACAGCAGTGAAGATAACACGAATGAAGACGTAAACAATTCAAACGTAGCTGAACAAAATTTTCGCCAAGGAAATAAATCACCACGCGCACTGGCAAATTGCGTACGTAGAATTCGAATAAATACTGATGCAAAAGACAATTTCAAAAATCCGATTATTAATATCGTAGATTGAATACTGGCTACATAAATCTCCTACCGAGCGAATTATTAGAAATCAAAATATCTTGGTTCGATTAGCGCGTTGGCTATATTATTCGGTGATTTGTGCCTTGCTATGTCATCTCACAACTGGAGGAAAGAGAAATGGAGATGGAAGAAAAAAGTAGGGAAATGAAAATTACAACACAAGACAATCACAACACAAAACAGTATACATCCCAGATTTTTCTTTCCCGATTAAATAATGAGCCCTACTGATAAAGTTTATAGCTTTTTACCACACTGGGTTAGGAACAATAACATATCCTTACAATTAATTTGAAGTTCCGTGATCGGATTCACAACAGATCATACGAAAAATATTCAGCATGCAAAATATCAGCTACGTAATAATTCGTAGAATCGGCACTGCACTTGACGATAAGCTATGTTCTCTCAGTGACCATGCGGTAGACTTGGGTGGAACACCCAACTCCTACCAGCAGAAGGCAAAATTTTTTTTACATGAGCATCTAGTCTTAGTTTTCTGGACTAAGTTTACAACTGATTGGCTCATTTCCAATAATATCGGAAATAAAAGAGTACTCATAAAAGATAAATTGCATTTGAAATGCTGCGTTTTTCGAATTGAGCTCGACATCCTAATTTCGATCTTGAATTTGCAGAATTAAGTGCGTTAGGTCACAAAGATCACACAAGCTTTACTAAGCACGCTGAATAGTAGCCATGTAATACAAAAATACATAATTCAAAAATACAAAAAATACTAAAATACAAAAATACAAAAATACAAAAATACAAAAATACAAAAATACAAAAATACAAAAATACAAAAATACAAAAATACAAAAATACAAAAATACAAAAATACAAAAATACAAAAATACAAAAATACAAAAATACAAAAATACAAAAATACAAAAATACAAAAATACAAAAATACAAAAATACAAAAATACAAAAATACAAAAATACAAAAATACAAAAATACAAAAATACAAAAATACAAAAATACAAAAATACAAAAATACAAAAATACAAAAATACAAAAATACAAAAATACAAAAATACAAAAATACAAAAATACAAAAATACAAAAATACAAAAATACAAAAATACAAAAATACAAAAATACAAAAATACAAAAATACAAAAATACAAAAATACAAAAATACAAAAATACAAAAATACAAAAATACAAAAATACAAAAATACAAAAATACAAAAATACAAAAATACAAAAATACAAAAATACAAAAATACAAAAATACAAAAATACAAAAATACAAAAATACAAAAATACAAAAATACAAAAATACAAAAATACAAAAATACAAAAATACAAAAATACAAAAATACAAAAATACAAAAATACAAAAATACAAAAATACAAAAATACAAAAATACAAAAATACAAAAATACAAAAATACAAAAATACAAAAATACAAAAATACAAAAATACAAAAATACAAAAATACAAAAATACAAAAATACAAAAATACAAAAATACAAAAATACAAAAATACAAAAATACAAAAATACAAAAATACAAAAATACAAAAATACAAAAATACAAAAATACAAAAATACAAAAATACAAAAATACAAAAATACAAAAATACAAAAATACAAAAATACAAAAATACAAAAATACAAAAATACAAAAATACAAAAATACAAAAATACAAAAATACAAAAATACAAAAATACAAAAATACAAAAATACAAAAATACAAAAATACAAAAATACAAAAATACAAAAATACAAAAATACAAAAATACAAAAATACAAAAATACAAAAATACAAAAATACAAAAATACAAAAATACAAAAATACAAAAATACAAAAATACAAAAATACAAAAATACAAAAATACAAAAATACAAAAATACAAAAATACAAAAATACAAAAATACAAAAATACAAAAATACAAAAATACAAAAATACAAAAATACAAAAATACAAAAATACAAAAATACAAAAATACAAAAATACAAAAATACAAAAATACAAAAATACAAAAATACAAAAATACAAAAATACAAAAATACAAAAATACAAAAATACAAAAATACAAAAATACAAAAATACAAAAATACAAAAATACAAAAATACAAAAATACAAAAATACAAAAATACAAAAATACAAAAATACAAAAATACAAAAATACAAAAATACAAAAATACAAAAATACAAAAATACAAAAATACAAAAATACAAAAATACAAAAATACAAAAATACAAAAATACAAAAATACAAAAATACAAAAATACAAAAATACAAAAATACAAAAATACAAAAATACAAAAATACAAAAATACAAAAATACAAAAATACAAAAATACAAAAATACGAAAATACAAAAATACAAAAATACAAAAATACAAAAATACAAAAATACAAAAATACAAAAATACAAAAATACAAAAATACAAAAATACAAAAATACAAAAATACAAAAATACAAAAAATACAAAAAATACAAAAATACAAAAATACAAAAATACAAAAATACAAAAATACAAAAATACAAAAATACAAAAATACAAAAATACAAAAATACAAAAATACAAAAATACAAAAATACAAAAATACAAAAATACAAAAATACAAAAATACAAAAATACAAAAATACAAAAATACAAAAATACAAAAATACAAAAATACAAAAATACAAAAATACAAAAATACAAAAATACAAAAATACAAAAATACAAAAATACAAAAATACAAAAATACAAAAATACAAAAATACAAAAATACAAAAATACAAAAATACAAAAATACAAAAATACAAAAATACAAAAATACAAAAATACAAAAATACAAAAATACAAAAATACAAAAATACAAAAATACAAAAATACAAAAATACAAAAATACAAAAATACAAAAATACAAAAATACAAAAATACAAAAATACAAAAATACAAAAATACAAAAATACAAAAATACAAAAATACAAAAATACAAAAATACAAAAATACAAAAATACAAAAATACAAAAATACAAAAATACAAAAATACAAAAATACAAAAATACAAAAATACAAAAATACAAAAATGCAAAAATACAAAAATATACTCATAAATATTTATTTATTTATTTATTTATTTATTTATTTATTTATTTATTTATTTATTTATTTATTTATTTATTTATTTATTTATTTATTTATTTATTTATTTATTTATTTATTTATTTATTTATTTATTTATTTATTTATTTATTTATTTATTTATTTATTTATTTATTTATTTATTTATTTATTTATTTATTTATTTATTTATTTATTTATTTATTCATTTATCGCGCACATCAACAGGCCGCACTCGGCCCCAATGATGGAAACTTAAACTAATTACATCTAAAAAACTGCAGGAATCGATTTCTTAATGATATCCGAGAGAAATGAAAGTCGAACAGGTGCGACACACGATTGAAGAGGCGTTGTAGTCCCGTGATAGCAGCATTAGCTGTTTGAATAGTTCGTCGAAACGGCACTCTCAGAAGAACATTTCCGCGTAACGTTCTGGACCTTGCTTGGATGTTAACTCGCTCTAGATCAAAGATGAATAAGGCTCTTGCAGTTTCTCTACGACGCTGGAGGGTATCGAGCTGGATGAGTTGACACCGACTCTCGTAGCTTGGTAGACGAACAAGATCGCGCCAAGGCAGACGTCGAAGAGCATACCGTATAAATTTTCGTTGAACGCCTTCAATTCGATCGCTGCTGTTCATGTAATTCGGGTTCCAGACCGCCGAACAATACTCCAGCGTGGAGCGCACTAAAGAGCAGTATAAGCTTTTGAGACAATAAATGTCTGCAAAGGATTTAGCCGTACGGAAAATGAAGCCCAGGCTTCGCGATGCTTTACCAACAACATACGAAATGTGATTCTTAAATGTATGTTTCGAATCTAACAGCACTCCAAGATCCTTAACGCAGCTCACCCGGGAAACAAGAGCTCCAGACAAGTTATATTCAAACTCAATGGGATCTTTTTTCTGGAGAACGATATCACAGAACATTTCGCCGTCGAATGTGTCGAATTGCTGCTGCAAATATTGTGCATCCGTTCGGCTCCTAATGCTGTTGAAAATTTTTAGATCATCTGCATACGACAACCGTGGTCCTTTCAGCTGATAGTTTACATCGTTGAAATAAAGAGTGAATATAAATGGTCCGAGATGACTTCCTTGCGGAATACCAGACGTTGCTGAGAATAGTTTGGAGTATGCATCACCTATGTTCATACTGAGTTGACGGCCAACGAGATAAGATTGAAACCATCGCAGGAGTGATCCACTGAAGCCAAGTTTTTCCATAACAATAACAATAACAATAACAATAACAATAACAATAACAATAACAATAACAATAGAAGGAAAAACAAACATAATGATAATGATATATTATTATAAAAATACCGTTTTTGATTATTCAAATTTTTAAACATCTGAACATTTAAATCTTTAAATTCTCGAAATTTTTATACTATAGAATTCTTAAAATTTTAAGTTCTTTTGTAAGTTTCTATGATTTTGAACTTTTGAATTTCTTAGTACTAAAATCTTCAAATTTCTAAATTTTTCAATCTTTAAATATAGAGTTTCATATTTTATATTTTTTAAGATTGACCCATTAAAACTTTTAAATACCTGAAAAATAAAATTTTTAAATTCATGAACTCTTGGATTCGTAAATTTCTAAATTGCTAGATTTTTTAATTCTTTAATTTTAAATCATAAAATTTTTAAATTCTTATATCTCAAAATTCTTAAATTTTAAAATCTTTAAATTAAAATTTTCGGATTTTTAGATCTTCCTTTTTTTTAATTCCTTCTTGATAGATATTTAAATTCTTTAATTTTAAATCGTAACATTTTTCAATTCTCATATCATAAAATTATTAAATTTTAAAATCTTAAATTTTTTTAATTTTTGGGTTTCTATATTTTTAAATTTTTGGGCTTTCAAATTTTCAATTCGTGGATTTTTAATTTTTAAATTTTTTAGATTTCAAAATTTCTAGAATTTTTTTTCATTTTGAATTTTCAAATTCGTGAAGCTTGAAATTTTTAAGTTTTCAAAATTTTTAAATACTTCACTTTTAATTCAAAATTTGTAAATATCTAAACTATTACATTAAAATTGTAAATTTGTAAATTTTCAAAATCAAATTTTTTGAATATTATGATATCATAGTTCTCAATATTTTTCAATTCCTCAATTTTTAAATTATTATGGCACTTAAAATTTAAATTTTTTGATTTTTGAATTAAAACATTTAAAATTATTTTTTTTCGTGTTTTTAAATTTTTGTAAGATTAAAAATAAATTTTAAAATTTCAAAACTTTTAAATCCACATATTTTTCATGTTTTAAGTTTTTATATTTTTGAATACCTCTATTTAAAAATTTCTAAATTTCAAATTTTTAAATCTTTAAACCTTTAAATTTCAATATTATAAAATTTTAAAAATTCAAATGCATAAATGGTCGGTGTTAAGCCAGACCGGTCTAAGTCGCAAAACCTTACAAAATTAGATAATCACGGCGCTGGATAAAGAATTTCTTCAGCTATATTCGACTTATAGCTGATTTGAAATATGATACAGTAAGCAAGAATTATAGCAAAAATTAATTTCAAATTATAATGTAAGGGACGCTGCGATTCAAACTTTAAACTCGATTTTCTCAAAATCAATACAATGTCACTTAGTCCGGTCTGATTAAACACCGACCAAATATTAAAATTTCCATATAATTTTATTTTTAAATGCTTCAGTTTCCATTTTATTTAACTTTTTAAATTTTTAATTACTGAATTTCAATATTGTAAAATTTTCTTTGCTCTAGAATTTTTGAATTAAAATTTTAAAATTTGAATATTTCATGTTTTAAAATTGGATAAATTTATAAATTTTTAGATTTTTTATCCTTGAATTTTAAAATTTTTGTGCTCTCAAAATTTGAAATTTGTGTTGTGAGTGTTTAAATTTCTAAGTTTCTTTTTTCTTAAGCATTTGAATTTTTACTTCAAATCTTCATATTTTTAGGTTTGAAATTTTCAAAAGTTAAAATTTTTGTGATCGTAATTTTAATGTTTTAAATGTTTAAATATTTATGTTTTAAAATCTTAATTTTCTTAAATTTTTTTTTCTTCAAAGTTTTATATTTTCAAATATCCTAATGTTTTGATCAAAAATGCTTAGATTTTTTTTTCATATTTGTTTTGAAATATTTGGTTTTCTAATTTAAATATTTCAAAGAAACGTTTTTTTCTCTTTTCGACCATTTTTTTGTTGCATAGCTTCAATAACATTTCCATAAGCACAACGCAATCCCAGCTTTGTAGGAATAGATTTTCTTAATAAATAGATTCCAGCGACTAAACTCCGCTCCTCAGAATGTTCAGATAATCTTTGATTGCCACATATATTGTTATATATAAAGAAACTAACTACTCTTTTCCTTTTTTCTTATATAAAGAAATTTGTAACTTGTATCCAGTGCCAACAAAGACATATCGGGAGCTTTCCAGATATCAAATAATTACTCTAACGTAAAGCATATTCGCCACGCAGAGAAAGAAGGAGGACGGAACCATCCTTCTTAGACAAATGTACCATGAAAAGTTCTATCATATGACGGGACATTTTCAACTTTTATTACTCCTTATCGAAGCTAACATTTAGAACTAGTTATTTGTATGCAAACAGTATGACATCGATTGTTCCACATGACGTACTCTTAAGCATATGCAGAAAACCGGAAGGCAGCGCGAACAATATAAACCTTATTTGAAAACATGATACACGAACAGACCCGACTGGGATAAAAATGGAAAGTCGGATGATATAAGTCAGGATTATGCTCGAAAGCTGCTGGTGGTCTCTCGTACCGTGCACGGTTTTAGCTCCACGAAAATCCTCTCGTGGATGATCCCGTAGTAAACAAAGAACCGGAAATGGACCCACTGACTGTTTCCACACAGCAGCTGCCTAGGGACGTAAACAATGTTAATTCAAGGCACACTTTTCCCAACCAGCCAACCAACCAACCAACCGAACAAGGACCGACCGGCTTTTGTGCAGCACACTGTGCGAAAATATTATACTTAGAAACACTTAGCGACTGCCCACGAAGAGTATGGGGCTGGCGATAAATCGTGTCTGGAAGCAGCCAATGTCAAGCTACATGAAAATTTATGGTTTTTTTGGTGGAATTATTTCTAGTAGGTACCGTTTCTCATTGCAACAAATTTACGCGGTGCAACGCGATACAACGGAATTAGTGTGCTTGGATGTCTAGATAGTATAAAGTAGCAAAAAAAAAAATCCTTAAAGAAAATTAAAAACAGTTTGCCACGAACTGAACACTATAGCTTTTCAGATAACTAATGATAAATGTGTTAATAAAACCAGACTCCAATAGACTTTACTCTAGTTTTCACATTCATTTCGGTTTAAATTCCATTTGAAAAAATAACAGTGATTGAAACACTATCACGGCGGACATAACGCATTATATCATTCGGATGGTCGCACATTTCCAGATGCCCCATGGGAAAGTGGCCAAAAAACTAGCCAGCTCTCTGTTGCATTTCCACACAGTTACACCTTATACCTCCCACAGTGTAAATACTGTCTGAAATCCCACTTTCAGTGAACTACTTCTAATCTTTTGGCAGCAAAAACCACTTTGTCGCTGGCTGCTGCCAACAGACCAGCAAGACCGAGAACCGAAAATCCGTTTATTTACTCACGCGATTGCCATTAAAATCAGTTGCGGGTTTAATGGTTTGTACGAAAAGATCCCTCGCATAAGGGAGAATGGTTTCGGTACCTACTACTGAGCTGATACCGTCGGAGCGTTCCATTCATCGTATACTATCCCGTATGTATGTACGTATACATACCCCGATCGGTTTCCAGCTCGTTTGCCACACTGACTCACTGCAACGTTTTGGCCGCCAAGGATTTTGGCATGCTCTCGTTCGGTAGCATCTGGGGCTCGCAATGTTTGCTTTTTTTTTGAAGGCGAGAAACAAAACGAAGCGAATATCGATTTTTGCCGCTGAGTCTTAGATAAACAGGGCGAAAATCGACTTTTAATGGTGGCTTAAATGCTGCAAATGGTCGTTGGACGATTATTCTTATGGGAGCCGGGTAACCGGGTAACTAATTGTGCGCGATCTGCCAGATTGCAGCGTTGTGCTTTGTTTATGTGTATGTGAAGAACAACATTACTATAGTACACGCAATACGTTGTTTATATGTATACAGTTCGTGAAATTTTGTCTACTTTCTGAATCTGTAATAAGTTTTGATGTAGGCGTTCATTTGATAAAGTTATAACATATTTGTCGAATGAAGATTCGTCAAATCGTTGTAACGTCACAAATGAATGTGTCTCTTGTTTTTCACGTTCAAGTCGTAGCTCACTCGGTGTCCGCGATCAGGTGTTCTCCCCTGCTTCTTGCACTTATTGTTGACCAGTGTAAATCCTTGCCGATGTTGCTCACAGTTGATTTTGCCATACTGGGTGCTTCTTTTGAGGTTGTCATTAGGCCTGAACAGCTACCACAAATTTGGCCACGGTTTGTGGTTCAAGCATTGGTATTGAAAACTCTGTTTTGGGTTGGTTTGCCGTTGATGAGTTGGCAAACGGTAGAGATGCATTTTCCTCTACATCTTCTGCGCAAGGTTGTCCATGATGTGCTGTCTGATGACAATACTTTCACGAAGGATTTTGCCCCTCACGAGTGCATAGTGCAGTTTGTTTAATTGTAGTTCCGTAAGTTGTGAGTTTTATTGTCAAGTACGAAAACTTTCAACCCGCATCCTCACTACAAAAACGCCGTTAGGAGGGGTGCGATGTGATAGGTCATGTAGCCTTACATCTATATTCTCATTTTCAATATATACGGGAATCTAAATTCCTACGTCGATACTTTCAACCACGTGTTTTAAGTTGTTTTGCAAAACGAAACGCTCGGCTTATGCTAACACGTTTAAATGATATTAACACTGCATTGCGAAGATGATGATATGAATTTCTTAATAATTTTTTTCAGTTGAAAATAGTGATTATTTTTTTTTTTTTTTTTGGAAAAATCGGCCCCGTTTCCAAAAAGAAGGAATTTTGTTTTTAATCGATCGTTCAAGGACACCATAGGTACATATACTAATGAATTTTTTTAGTTTGATGGTTTCTGTTGAGCTGTTGGTCTGGTATCGTAGTCACAGCAAACCTCATTGAAAAAAAACGCGTTTTGCGGAAATTGCTATAGCTTCGCAAATTATTAATATTTTTTTTTATTTTCTCAAATAGATTTTGCAAATTGGACATTGTACTACGCTAAACGAATAACAAGTATTTCATAAAAACATGGCTATATACCTTTATAAAAATTCAAACTTCTCCCTTTTTTCCCGCATCTCAACATATATAACCTCTTAAAAGAAACCAAAGTCAAACATTAGCTGAACTCCCACTATATCGCAGGCGAATGTGGAGCGAACAAATCGCTCGATAAACACCGCAATCCAGGCATATGTTCGAACCGAGCAGCGCAACTGGGATGTCCATCCGAAATACTACCGTTCATTCCTCCACTGGGTTTAGTCCTCATTTCATCATTCACGAGTGTGAAATGACCTCTGCCGAAGACTTCAGCAGGATTTTCGGTGAGGGCGACCTAGAAACAAGACAGCAACAGACAAAACCCGGGAGATTGTGGTCGAAAATTTTGCAAAGGCAAGCGAGGGTATTCGACATCAATACAACTTGCGACATCGAAAGTTCGCCAAACCTTATGAAAACGGTCAAATGGTTTACCGTCGAAACATGAACTTGTCGAATGCACTCGAGTCTTACGATTCTAAACTTGGACCACAATACTTACCGGCAAAAATTATCACCAAAAAGGGTGCATCTTCCTACGAGCTGGTGGATTTAACAGGAAAAAACTTCGGAGTTTGGCCAGCAAATCTCCTCAAATCAGCTTAAAAAACATTTTTGTGTCATCTGTAGACTATCGGTACGCTTTTACATGTATTACTCACTTGGGAGTTTTCCAAAAGCAGCCTTCAGTTCCCAACGGCAACACCACCACGGACTTCGGTCCGAATACTCATTTCTCTGTCCTCTCTATTAAATCCAAGGAAGACCAAAACTGCTGCGGGAAGGTTCTTCAACACCATCCCTCCTGCAATTTTTCAGCGCCACACTCTTCGTATGGTTACCAATGATTCACTTAAAAATTTTTCACCGGCGCTCAAGACGGCCTCAAGACCTACCGTCTTAGTACTGAGTGCATTAAGTTAACATTATCTGCCGCGTTCGGCAAACAGAAACATAAAATTCTTTTACGCCCCACTAACGCAGTGAGATAACCAAATATTTACACTAAACTATGAACCGGGACCTGGCACGACAACTGCAGGGTAGAATTTACCCACTTTAAAACAGATAAATTCAACATCGTGCAGTTTTTGAGGGGCCCGAATGCATCAAAAACAATTCACCGTGTTCGGCGACATAAAATTATCATAACACAACCCCTTCTATATTATCATAACACAATCTATATATCTATATTATCATAACACAACCCCTTCTATAGTCGCACGCACGTGTGCAGAAAATTACAAAAATCCCCTTGTTTGGGACTCCAAAAAACATATTCACCCATCCCTACTTCGATGGGGACACACTAGCGCAGCTGATTCCCGACCGCAATAAAACTCGAAATCGAGCGGAAACGGTATAAAAATACGATCGCCGATTTCGC
Organism: Topomyia yanbarensis; assembly: GCF_030247195.1. Classification (NCBI taxonomy): domain Eukaryota; kingdom Metazoa; phylum Arthropoda; class Insecta; order Diptera; family Culicidae; genus Topomyia; species Topomyia yanbarensis. The sequence goes on along the minus strand of NC_080671.1, from coordinate 410,155,739 downwards.
GACCTTTTTTGTTTTTTATTTACCTTTTGATGATTCATTCATCATATCGAATGGATCATCAATTTTGACACTTTCGCCGTGGCTCGCACCAAGGTTATACACCATGGAGGTGTAGCCCGATTCGGATATGCCCGCGAAGTTATATATATGTATATATATATATATATATATATATATATATATATATATATATATATATATATATATATATATATATATATATATATATATATATATATATATATATATATATATATATATATATATATATATATATATATATATATATATATATATATATATATACACTAGCGCATGCGACAAACACGTTAACATACAAACGTTCGAGCCATTCGCGATCATCCTCGCACAGCCAAGCTCGCGATCTCGCAACTAGGAGAACACCATGGTGACTAAGTGAACGCCTTAGCCTTAGCCTTAGCCTTAGCCTTAGCCTTAGCCTTAGCCTTAGCCTTAGCCTTAGCCTTAGCCTTAGCCTTAGCCTTAGCCTTAGCCTTAGCCTTAGCCTTAGCCTTAGCCTTAGCCTTAGCCTTAGCCTTAGCCTTAGCCTTAGCCTTAGCCTTAGCCTTAGCCTTAGCCTTAGCCTTAGCCTTAGCCTTAGCCTTAGCCTTAGCCTTAGCCTTAGCCTTAGCCTTAGCCTTAGCCTTAGCCTTAGCCTTAGCCTTAGCCTTAGCCTTAGCCTTAGCCTTAGCCTTAGCCTTAGCCTTAGCCTTAGCCTTAGCCTTAGCCTTAGCCTTAGCCTTAGCCTTAGCCTTAGCCTTAGCCTTAGCCTTAGCCTTAGCCTTAGCCTTAGCCTTAGCCTTAGCCTTAGCCTTAGCCTTAGCCTTAGCCTTAGCCTTAGCCTTAGCCTTAGCCTTAGCCTTAGCCTTAGCCTTAGCCTTAGCCTTAGCCTTAGCCTTAGCCTTAGCCTTAGCCTTAGCCTTAGCCTTAGCCTTAGCCTTAGCCTTAGCCTTAGCCTTAGCCTTAGCCTTAGCCTTAGCCTTAGCCTTAGCCTTAGCCTTAGCCTTAGCCTTAGCCTTAGCCTTAGCCTTAGCCTTAGCCTTAGCCTTAGCCTTAGCCTTAGCCTTAGCCTTAGCCTTAGCCTTAGCCTTAGCCTTAGCCTTAGCCTTAGCCTTAGCCTTAGCCTTAGCCTTAGCCTTAGCCTTAGCCTTAGCCTTAGCCTTAGCCTTAGCCTTAGCCTTAGCCTTAGCCTTAGCCTTAGCCTTAGCCTTAGCCTTAGCCTTAGCCTTAGCCTTAGCCTTAGCCTTAGCCTTAGCCTTAGCCTTAGCCTTAGCCTTAGCCTTAGCCTTAGCCTTAGCCTTAGCCTTAGCCTTAGCCTTAGCCTTAGCCTTAGCCTTAGCCTTAGCCTTAGCCTTAGCCTTAGCCTTAGCCTTAGCCTTAGCCTTAGCCTTAGCCTTAGCCTTAGCCTTAGCCTTAGCCTTAGCCTTAGCCTTAGCCTTAGCCTTAGCCTTAGCCTTAGCCTTAGCCTTAGCCTTAGCCTTAACCTTAGCCTTAGCCTTAGCCTTAGCCTTAGCCTTAGCCTTAGCCTTAGCCTTAGCCTTAGCCTTAGCCTTAGCCTTAACCTTAGCCTTAGCCTTAGCCTTAAATTTACAAACGCAGTCTCAAAAGTGAACCTACAAACACTCGTGTTCGCGCGATCATGAATCGGTTACGTCCGGAAATCCCTACTCTCGGCCCTAGCAGCCCAGATCCGTGCTTGCAGTTCAATCAATAAAAACCTGTTTTAATCCATCTAGTGGTGCAATTGTTCCTTTCTCATTTATCCAAATTATTATTTAATGATACGACTGTCACGAACCTGATAAGCAACATGTTGATACTGACACACTTGAAACAAACAAAAATATAATATTTATATAGCTTAATCAGCGTGAGTTCAATGTTGTCTTCATGTTAACTTCATGGTGCAGAAGGGAAGGGTAATAATTACTGGGAGAGGGAAGATGCATCTGGAATCATCTAACTTATTGTAGTATACGGGGTGGATCAAGGGAATGCATGTGGAAGGTTGGTCTGAGAGGGTGGCTGGTGAGAGAGGGCTTGGGGTTGAGAGGTAGGAGGTGGAGAGGTAGATGGAGGGTTCAAAACCGAACTGAATATTATACCTTCCATTTGAGACTAGGTTAATGAAATTTGGTTGCCCTCACCGAAGTGGCTTTAGGTCTGAAATTTGGCAGGAACCCCAAAACTTCCGGAATTATCGATAATGGACAATACATTCCAATAATTTTTGATTCGCCATCGGTGATCTAAGCCTGCGAATCGAAGTAAATTGCTGTTTATTTCAATAGATTTTAAACCTATGAGGTATTACAATTGTACCGGTTCATATGAGAAATTCCTATGTGACCGCAATTACCAAACTGTAATCACGGAACCAAAAGTCAGAACTGAATGAAATTCAATAGCAGTCAATGGAAGTATTATATCTTTCATTTGAAATCAAGTTTGTAAACATCGGTTAAGAGTTTGCTGGGAAATAGGTGTGACATTAGCTCGGGAGCTTGGCGAGTTCCCAGGGGCATCAAGATCCGTCATAGGTGACCAATGTGGTCAAAACTATTTCAATTAGTGATCTAGACCCGCAAATCCAAGTAATTTTTTAACGTATTTGAATATGTATTACATTATTCGGACATCATAGGGTTACCAGTTTATATAGGAATTTGCTGTGTGACCACACTCTTCAACACGTAACTCCAGAACCGGAAGTGCGATCCACTAAAAAATTAATAGCGTCTTATGGGAGCGCTATACCGTTCATTTGAAACTGTATTTGTGCAAATCAGTTCAGCCATCTCTGATAAAATTGAGTGACATCATTTGACACAAACATACATACACACACAGACATTTTGCGATCTCGACGAACTGAATCGAATGGGATATGACACTCGGTCGTCCGGGCCTCCGTTAAAAAGTCGGTTTTCAGAGCAATTGCATTATTTTTCTATTGAGAAAGGCAAAAAAGGCGCTCATATCCACTAGATAACACGTTCTATAGTGACATGACCAGGAACTCCAATGACATAGAAGAACTCACTCTCTTCTAGCACCGTTCACCGAAAATTAATGATTAGACTCACGGTCCGCGAGGGATCATCCAAGTAGAGACACGAATATGCGAATAAATACACGGTCCTAAAATCGATTTTATTCAGAAGTTGCATATACCCTAGCACACACGACATGCAAACACCCACGCGATCGAACACATAACGTACAAATGCTCGAGTCATTCGCGATGATACACACTTCCCGTCTAGTCTGCAATTGTAGTGAGTGATTCTGACGGGAAGTTCTTCCAAGACCCTAGCTGTACAGCTTCAGTAGGACAGCTCTTAAAAAAACAAAGCGAAAGAGGTTCCGGAGATCTATTTGACCGTCGTGATGATCACTTGATGCACTACAACAAGGACACCATATGCTATGTCTATTGGAATTATTTTGAAGTTATTTTTATTTTCATTGCGAAATGCTCGTTAATAGTCCAAAATAAATTTCTTGCGATGATAAAGGAGCAACGAATTCTTCGGAAAAAAATATTTCATATTACGAAAGGTACTCGTAAATATTAGAAAGGCTTTCGTATATTTCATCGAGAAATTTGATTGCCTAATGTAACAGATTCGTAATAAGCCAACGAAAGTCATTTCGTGGGTTTTACAAAAAACTTGTGCATAAATTAAAAGTATTTCAGTAGAACTACGAATGATTCATGTAGGAAAAATTTATATATTTTACAAAAATAGTCCGTACGAAACTAATTTCAGAGCGATTTACGAATATATTCTTTCAGTGCAGTGCACTGCTGTATTGGATTGCAATAGTTCTGCACTTTCGAGCAGAAGTGACAGTAATCGAAGAAAAAAAAGAAACAGAAAATGGAAAAAGACGATGAGAAGAAATTTGTGGTAAACGAAAATTTCAATTATAGCTCGCATTAGAAAATTTTTATTATCCAGAAAATTATATATAATTTTATATTTTTCGGCACATTCTTCATAGAACCAATTGGCTGTCGTTCGGCATGTGCCAGTCGTACCGGTGTCTTTAAAACAAATTGTCAAAAAGATAGGGTCTCCCTAGTATCTTGATGAGCCACTGCCACTGACAGGGAAGCTTAATGAGAAGCAGCTCAGTCCTGTCTTTTTTTCCGACTGAACTGCACCGGGGTAGTTCCTTGCACTGATTTTGCACTTTTGGGCAGAAAAGCAAAAAACTGGGCATGTTTCTTTGATACTTATGCTCGAAAGTGCAAAACCAGTGAACTTCACTACTCCGGTGCACTACCATCAGAAACGGCAACTGATAGCGTTGCGTTGCGTTGTGACGATGATTTTGGCGGATTGCACACTGACTTCATCATGTTTGACTGCTGATCCTCTAATAAGCGTTGCTTAGGAAGTGGTAAGTAGGAATTCATACCAATCCGGCCCATATTGAAACCTCAACAGCATGATAGCCATCATTGCCGGCCGCCCCATTAACGGGAAAGGATAAAGGATAATGTATACTGAAAGTTTTGATGCTCCACCTACTTAACGGAAGGTAGACGACTCATCAGGCTCTTCCATACGTGTCGAGAAGTTGGTCGTTTGGAAGAGTATAAGGTCTGGTATTCGCTCCAAGCAAGCGATGCGACCTGTAAAGCATGGTTGATTAGGTAGTAGCTTAGTTGGTTTTCGAGTACACGATCACTCGAAAAAGAAAAGATCATATTTAGTTTTTGGTTCATTTTAAACTCTGGTAGGGTTTTCTAAACAAAGGCAATTTGAACTCCACACAGCCGACCGTGGGAGTATGAAAGCTAATCTTATCTGCGCAACGGATCACTATTTATTGCGACAGTATTCAAAAAAACTCGCCATTCCTTTTCTACGATCTTTATTGGGTTGAAAACTGCCGAATGACACGTTGTACAGACAGAGTTAAAATAGCTCGAGATGTTATAAATCAAGGAAAATGTTTCATATTTTCCAAATCGGATTGTAGACGAACGATAATATCGAACATAACTGAACTCAAAATTAGATTAATAAAAACAGACGCCGCGAATTTTCATTACGTATTGACCCTTGATCATCGATATACTAGTCAGTTTGAACTCTCATTGGGGCTGATTTTCGAACAACTATTTATTGAGAAAAATATTAATCGAAGGTCGTATACAAACCGAACTTACCAAAGAAAACCAAGAAATAATCTTGAGCTGCCTAAAATAACCATTAACTGTAACGAAAGATTCACTCTGCGAGCAGAGCCGGATACACTAGCAGTTTCACGCGCGCGTCGTTTGTCCCCCTTCCCTGTCAGCATACGACCACAGATCCTAGACGATCTTCACTACTGCCACTCCCGCTCGAAACGAAACTTAGACAGACTCCAATCCGTCAACCTGTCGAAGTGAACGAATTCACAGCGGTTGGGGATAGAACCCTAGGCCCCGGAACTGGGTCCGAGTTAAAGCAAACACGGCAAAAAGAGGCCTGTACCCCGGTTAGCACCGCGGGAAGGTAAGGGATAGGAGTTCTGTATCAGAGGTGAATGGCGACATAGATTGGCCTCATGTTGCACGATAATACAGCTTTGCCAACCATCAGAAACGGCATCTGATAGCGACGAATTTCTCAGGCTGGTGATTTCTGGCCGGTATCTATGCTTATCGGTGGCTGGAGCACCTTCCATTCATGCTGCTCCTGTTCGGCTGCTTGCTGCTAGCGACGACGGATAAATGAATGATGAAAAATTTAAACGGATCATGTATTATAATCGTTGCATGGTTTGACGACGTAAACAAAGCCGGACTAACAATGGAACGAAATGCTGGCAAGCGCGTGTCGAATTGTACTGGCCAATCATGGCACAGATAATAATTGATTTCTGAAAATCAATTTTCCTTCATTTATGTTAGCTATACATACTTAAAAATCGTGATCATTTTTCTGACTGATTAGTGTAAACATTGTGAAATTCCATTCAGTACAATGAAAATTACAAACTTTTAAAAACACTACCTTCTGTTCTGTTTCTTTTGAAATTTTTAAAAAGCGCTCATATATTGAAACAGTAGTCGTGGTCACGACAAAATATTATTAGATTTTTGTTTTTGAAGCTATATTCGATAATATTTTTTTTTTGTTTTAAATATGCAAAAATTTCAGCCTATAGGTGCTTCCAGGTCAACGAGTTCTAATCAAAACAGCAACACTCGTATTTGACTATCCGACACAAATATTTGTGCGCTCACCGAAAGCAGAAACCATTTTAAAATTCTCGCCAAACTAACCGTTTATTTAATTTAATTCTATGCAAAACCCGGTACCCATTTGCATCCTCCAGTAAGCAATCCAATGCAATGTTGCACAATCTCCATCAGCGCAAGCTAACAAAAGTTTATTCTTTGCTCAGTTAGTCTGCTAAACTTTCGCAAAGAGGCAACATCGTTGCCGGCAAAAATTGCTCGGCCAGCCCGCCAGGAACAGACAGACGACAGCGGGGAATAAGGATGGACTAAAAGTCAGCGAAAATCGACACAAATAGAAATGGAATTACATTTTTCTCATTTCCTTTTGCCATTTTGCGACAGTCGGTAGTCCGTTTGCTTAGTGGGTTGACTTTCAATCCTTGTTTTGCAGGAAATGTCTCTCTAGTCCGTTTACAGTGAGATTATAGGGGAAGTCGTAGCGGGGCAGGCATGCTGCTTTTATGGTGGGTCATATCATAGAATCTTTTTTTTTGTTTCTACTTGTAACTACACCGAGCAGTTGATCTGTATTTCATCTCATTAGCTACACATTTGGGGAGTCGTTTGACTGAATAATATTTTTTTAATTAACCTTATCCGGCACTGTACACTTTTTAAAATAATCACCACCTCATCCACCTGTTCATCTCAATGCAATTCCGGAACTCATACATTTTTATACATAACTGCTGAAATGCTAAGTTTGTACCAAATCTGTGTGGATTTATTTTGTATACCCGAAAATAAATACAACACGGATGAGTACTTTTAACGAGATCATTTTTTTTATCATTTTTAAAATGGTCAAATTGTATAAATTAAATGAGATTATCAACCAAACTTTCCTAATAGGGTTTGTGATTTCGTTTAAGTTTAAATATGCTGTTTAATGATTCATTGAATAATGCTAAGAACACTTTTTAAAAATTAGTTATGGAGTTTGCGTTTCGACTTCGTCTCATCAGAATCTGACTTTAACTTAATGACAGAACTAAGCTAGCGCCGGATTGATTGCTACCCCCCATAAACGGAGACACAATTTGTGTTCCTGGGCAAACCCCAATCAAAAGGCATCATCCCGCAGGAAAAGAAAATCATTTTAAACTGACGAGAACTAGTGAAATCGAAACATTTGGTTTGGCTTAGCAAGCCAATGCAAGATGCATCATACTATATTTCTCCTTAGTAATACAATTTAGGTATAAACTCCGCTTTCACTTTTCTCCATTAAGGAGAAAATTGTTTAAAACCATCTTGGCGCGTGATAAGCACAAAACCTATAACGAAATTAGTTATGGAATTTGCGTTTTGACGTTGTGTCATCAGAATCTAACAGTAACTTAGTGACTAAACTAGCGTCGGATTTGATGAGATGAAGTCGAAACGCAGATTCCATAACTAATTTAGTTATAGATTTTGTGCTCTGCGCGTGCAAAGATGGTTTTCGACAATTTTCTCCTAAATGGAGAAAAAATAGTTTTTACCTAAATTTTTACCTCTGTTAATTCAAAAAAAAATATTGCTAATTGGCTTAGTTATGGCCTTCTACCCGAAGCCCTTTTTAAGAGGCTGCGGTGATCACGGTGAAAGTCCATCAGACCAACTAAATCCTAAAACTAAAAAATATCCATTGTATAAGAATATACCTCGAACGTTAATGATTAGCCAAATTTTTTTCTGTATGCGAAAAAAGTTTTCCCAAAAAACGATGTTTTGAGATCTAAACATTGTATTAAAAAATTAAATCCCCAAAACACAATCAAAAGAATCGATTTTTTTCGCAAGAATTTTTGTTTTGTAGATAGGAATTTTAAAATAATTGGACCATTATCAATCGTGATATTACTGGGAATATTTCAAAAAATTTAATAATCTGTCCGCCTCCAGCTACCAAAGACAACGGTCCAGATGAGCGCACATAATTTATACAGGCTAGATTAAACAGAGTACAATCATCCGAACGCGTTGGGCACGTGTGCTTTTTACTAAAGAAAACCAAAACAAAGAACCTTTATTGCTGTTCCAGCTGTGAGTATTATGCAGCTAGAAATGAGTGATGGTGGCGAATTTGCTATGCTATGTTTCTATACTACAATAGTCAAATTTGTGTAATATCCCGCCATTCATTCGTAAATTTTCCCAAATCTTACTAACTCTGTCCGACGAACCCGCTCATCTCGTCCGAGCTCCCCTACAACGGATGACTAAGCTCTCCGACATTCACCTCATCGGTGCTGGGCCCGCAGAGACTTTCGACCAGCGCAGAGAGAAGAAAAATGTCTCCAGTAACGTTGATAAATAGCTGCAGCTTTATCTGGGAGCTCTCGATAAAACATTTTCAGCGCATCTTTCGCCATTATGGTCTTCGTTCTCTTGTCTCGGGAACCCACGACGACGAGGGTTGTTTGCAAGCGGTGACATCCCCAAATGTATTCCATTTCCTTTTTAATTTTCCTCAATTTAGAGCTGCTGCTGCTGCTACACTGTGTAGGTGCCTAAATAGGAGGACACTGCGCTCTTTGCAAACCGGTTGTGCAGCACTCGATGTCCATTAACAGCTCAGCAGCGTCTGTGCTGTCCTTTAATCTTTGGAGTGGCGAAGTGAAGTGCATCCGTGCCAGGGCAAAAGTAGGTATGGCTGCGAATGGTGGGAAATGGGTTAAACTCACAGCGAACGACGGCCGGATGGTGTTTCATGACATTTTGCTTTTGGAATAACGAACGCGACTAAATTTGACGCTGTCGGGGACGGCCTTCATTAAAAGAGCTGTATGCGAATAGGTCAAAATAGGATTCCGACAATCATCGTCGCGTTACAAACAGCGTAATTTGTCACCAGCGGTCAACCTGCTAATGAATAATGAGAAACAATTTGATACAGTGTATGACCGGGTTTGGTCGCAGGGCGTAATTTAAGCGAACGTTTCTACGGAATCATTACCGATTCGCATGATTGAATACAAACGAAATGAAAAATTACGTTCCGTGATTTTTGCGACCCGATTTACCACTACGCCCTGACGACTGAGAGGGAGGAGCAGAGTAGCAAAGCGGGAAAAGTATCACTTCAGTGACAAAATTCCATTGGCATCTGCTCGAGGCTCAACGGTACTACTAGACTTGACTGTGAACTTCGAGCCTATCAAATCATTTAAATATGCAGTGGAATCTGTGCCGGACATGACTGTTAAATGAGTCTGAATTGTTTTATGACTACGATAATTGAGTGTGTCGATATGCTGATATGTGGGTTGGAGACACAGAAAACGCGCCTCATTATGATGATTGGGTTTCGGAGCAATAAATGCAGTATCGAAATTTCATGATAATGATATCGATTCGTTCTATATTAATTGAGAATGCATTCCTACGAAAAATGGATATTAATAATAATTTACTGATCTTCGTTCATAGCACTATTTTATATAGAAATTTTAAAGTTTGGGATAAAATGTGCGGGGTTGAAAACTGAAACCAGGTGTGCTGCATACAAGGCATTAGATTTACTAACTACGCTACGCCCGCCCCATCCAATGCACTAGTTTACAAATAATATTTCCTTCTTCACTGAAAACCGATTTATCACAATTACAACTAAAAAAGTAGTTGATTTGTTGGTTTCGGCAAACTCATATTTAGGCGCAAAAACGTTTTTGCTGGAAACAACAATCTGGAAATAATAATCATGAACGTTTCAGCGTCAGCACAACGCTTGAAGTGTTTATCGAGCTCAATTCTCATGCACAATTTATGACCTCGTACTTCAATTACATGGCACAGAACATCAATTCTTCGGCGTCTGATTCATCTGTATTCTTCGTCCAATCCTTTAAAGAAGGAAATCGTAAAATCTTTTATCATACACGCCCCAATATATTTAAAAATAAATTTAGAGAAGTCGACCGTAGTCAAATTTTCTTCACTGGTGGATTAAATCTCGATGGATCCACTGACTTCGGTATAAGAAACGAACATATCACCATTTCTTTCAAACTTAATGATCTTGCTTCAGTTTACGTCGCAGAATTGGCTGCCATTCAGTATAGCCTTGGGATCATTGACATTTCGTCCACCGATCATTACTTCATCACTACTGAGATCCTCAGCTCCATTGAAACCAGTGGCGGATCCAGGGGGAGGGTCCTGGGGGTCTGGACCTTCCCACCCCCTCCCTCCGAAAGATTTCATATTAGCTTAGATTTATATTAGCTTCAAACTTAAAATTATTTCAAACCGAATTTGACCACCAAAACTGGTTTTCATTAAATCAAGTTTTTATGCATTGTACAATGTTCATTCCAAAATTAAAAATTTGGCCCCCTCCCGATTTTTTTTCCTGTATCCGCTCCTGATCTAAACTATCCGGTCGAAGAAGCCTGGAAAGCGCTTTCGGTATTTTCTGGAAAAAATACGTAAGACCACAAGTCCTTTAACTGAAAAATCATAAAATACCAGAATACCTTAGTATTGCTCCTTCCCGGGCAACAAGATGGCGGACTTCTTAACTAAGGTGGGTTTTTTAGAAGGTGACATCTACGAAAGTCCATGTTTTTCCGCGATTTTTTCTGTATTTTTTGTCAGAGAACACTCTAAAGTTAGCGAACCATTTGGAGTAATAGACAACTTGAATGGCCTCGTCTCATCAAACCATTTTGTCCTATGGTTCAACGATGGTGCATACTCTTCTATCAAGCGATTCCACATCAAGCTAGTTAGCTCTTGAGATCAGTAGCGTAGCCAGAAATTTGGTTGATGGGGGGGGAGGTAGGGTTGATGAAAATCTTTGTTTTTTTCGAAAACACTAAAATTTAATGTAAGTTGGATAAATTAGCGAAAGTTCAGAAACAAAATTAGTCTAACAGATGCCTTTTATAATTTCTTTTACAAAAGAATGCAAATGCAAAAAATAATTTCGAAATCATCATCTTTGAAGGTTTAACAACTCCGAGAAGCTTTCCCACATAAAAAGCTTATTTTTTGATATAATAATTTTGGTGATGAAAACTCCTAGAAGTGATTATGGAAAAGTAACTACACTCAGGTTTTTTTTACGCGGGGGATACGAGACGCGTAAATGAAAACCGCGTAAATGAAAACTGCGTAAATTTCAAAATCCGCGTAAATGAAAACCGCGTAAATTTCAAAATCCGCGTAAATGAAAACCGCGTAAATTTCAAAAACCGCGTAAATGAAAACCGCGTAAATTTCAAAAACCGCGTAAATTTCAAAATCCGCGTAAATTTCAAAATCCGCGTAAAAAAAACCGCGTAAAAAATACCGCGCAAAAAAAAACCGCGTGAAAAAAACTTGAGTGTATTTACAAATAGTAAGAGATTTGGTGTATTCAGCAAAGTTGATGATATTGTCATTTTAAAAAACTTTGTGAAGAAGTTTAAGGTAAAGAAAATATGAAGGTTAAATAAATGCAATTTATCGAGATACACAACAATGTTTTAGAAATTTTCTCAAAGCCAGTTCTTTTCAATAAAAAGACTTTAGAGACTAGCTTGAATGGAATGTATTTTTTTTTTTGGTTGTACACAACAGAAGAGATTTATCAGTTACAGTATGATGAGAATAACTTGTTTAAAAAAGTTTTGTTTCACATATGGTCGGTGTTAAGTCAGACCGGACTAAGTCGCAAAACCTTAAAAAATGAGATAATCATAAAGCTGAATAAAGAATTTCTTCAACTACATTCGACTTTTAGCTGATTTCAAATATGTTACAATAAGCAAGAATTATTGCAAAAATTATTCTTCAATTATAAAATAAAGGATGCAGCGATTCAAACTTTAAACTCATTTTTCTCGAAATCAATGCAATGCCACTTAGTCTGGTCTGACTTAACACCGACCATATAGTCTAATATATTACGATATTCTGAACACACGGAGTATTTATGGTTTCTTCAAAATGAATTATGGAATGTCTTCAACAAAGTTTTTTTTTTATTTTGATTGTAGAGGCGTTAACTTTAGAGTCTTTCGGCTCTTTTTTCAGGTTAGAAAGATTTCTAACCTTATGTGCGGATATTGGGAATCGCGTCTAGGTGAGATGCGTACAAGGCAATCGACTTACCAACTACGCTTTGCCCGCCCCATTCAACAAAGTCGTTTGAAATAGCATTTTCGAAAACTTTGCTGAAGACATTAACTCTCGAACTAAATTTGTTTTAAGAATATATACTTCATAATTACTTTTAGGAGGATTAACCTCCAAAATTATTTTATTAGAAGATGTGTTTCTTTACGTTACTTCAAAGATGCTAAATATCCAAAGTTGACAGTTCCGAAATAATTTGATCGTGACCGCAAACAATTTTTTTCGAGCAGTATGTTTACTTTTCTTCACAATTAAAGCTCGCAAACCCAAAACGAGTCCTCGTATGAAACATTTTATTATACCATTCAATTGAACGCTCAAATATACACAATTAATAGCCACTACCTTGAAATATTTTGAAATTTTTATTATTTCTAATCCTGCTCAAAGGGAATTTCTATAATTGATTATACAACAAAAATCAAATGCTCACAAAAACCGATCCTGACCAAACGGAAAAAGTAATTTTTTTTACGTTTTAACGACATTCAATTAGCTAGAGATTACTGGGTAGGGAAAGTTATGAAACTTAGAGCCATAGTACTCAAGTGAGAGCAAGGATGTGAAGTAAACAGATCGGAAAACTAGAAGTGGCAGGGTCATTAGAACAGGCTTAATATCGTGCGGGCTTAATTTTTGCCTTCTGATAATGAGGGTCGAGCTTAGGCAGAATAACTACGAATCACCCGAGTTCACTATCATGTGTCCTGATAAAGGTAGACGTATCTATCTTTACCGTGACAACCGGCCGGAAAAAGGAATTTTTCATCCTTTTCCTGCTATTTTCCAAAATATTTTTATCGTTGTCAATCACATTGAGTTTTTGTGTCAACTCTACGCATTCTCAAAAGAAGTACATTTTGGCAAAAATTTAAAATTATCCAATTTTTCGGTAAAGAAGATTGTGTTTATTGACAATCAACCTATTCAACCTTTGCTTCCCATTTCAAGCATTGTCCCCAATCCATATTTCGGAACATCCCTTAAAAAACTCATGATAATTTGACAACCTCAGCTAAGAGTTCAGTTACAAGATCCAATTCCAACTATTTTCCAAAAGTCCATAATGTAGTGATCAGACAATATAGTTCCAAAACTATTATTGTACCATATTTAATTAAATTAGTCTGCATTAAGTTTTCTTTTTCGATCCAAATATTTCGGTTTGTGTCTCCCCAAAACCTCCCCTGGATACACCACTACCTGGGATCGCTGGAACGCATGTCTAATTATCTCAAAGACGTCACTCGCAGGAAATGATTCGAAGTAAGTGCGTTCAGTTCAGCAGACTATTCTGTCACTTACGTGAGCGGACGCGAGTTGATTATGTCCTCCGCTTCCACAAACGTCGTCTGCAATATTTCATCGGTCAAGCGCTTGCCATCGTCGAGAGCTTTTAGCGGGTGTTCAATAAAAAATGAGAATGATTTCAATACCTTTCTGTAATTAAAGTAAAGAGGGTAATTTTTTTTCTCTCCAAGAGAATTGCTCTCTGGACTCCCTAGAAATAGGTGGCATGTTTCTTTTCGCTCGGGTACTGTCAGTTCAATCGAAGATGACGTCGAAACAGCAAGCACTCCGCGAGCGTGTTGTACGGTTTCACGAAACACATGATTATCGTGGAAAAAAGTTTACGGTAGACCACTTTCGAGACGAAAACGTGCCCGTGAGTACAGTTTACCGGTTCCTGGCATCCATGTGCGTGGAGAGGAAGGCTGGTAGCGGCCGTCCGGCGAAAATAATGATGAAGAAGAAGAAGGAAGCGTTGAAAAAGCTGTTCTACAATAAGAATGGAACGAATTTGCGTAACGCCGGCCGAAAATATCATTGCTTTCATACCTTGATTCACCGAACCCTCAAGATGGAGCACATCATCTATCGGAAGAAGACTCGATCCCCCGAGAACTCGGACGAGCAGATAGCGATCGTGAAATCGCAGTGCCGGTGGATGACGAAGAACTACCGTCATTCGTGCTGGACTACGAAAGTTACGTTCCGCTCTCGAAGACCCACATTCCAGGAAATGACAGCTACTATTCCAGCTACAAGTCGGCCACACCCCAAAGTAAAATATAAATTTAAGCATAAATTTAAAAAAAAGTTATGCTGTACATCGGCATATCGGAATGAAGGATTTCAAACCTGGGGTTCAAGCCGAGCGGTATGGCCATCAAACAAAATGTGTACCAGGAGGAGCGTCTTGAGAAAAATTCTTCTGCCGTTCATAAAGGATCATCATGCGGATGGGAAGTACGGCCCATGAAACGTTAAATCGCCATCGAACATAACTGTGTTGTTTATCGATGTGCTACCTCCAGGTGCACCGCACGGGACACAAAGCAGGCGAACAGTGCAATCCACCGTTTCTCCTATTAGCGTCCAACAGTTACTGCGGCAGGTTCCATATAGTCGCTACATCCGGTATTCCGCAAGGCAGTTATCTCGGTCCTTTGATTTTTCTCCTGTATTTCAACATTACCTTCTGCTTACAAGGTCCACGGTTGTCATTCGCTGATGACCATAAATTATACCGCAGAATCCGGAATACTGACGACGCAGCTTTTCTTCAAAGTGGACTGGTAAACTTTGCGGATTGGTGCGAAATCAACCGAATGACCCCAAATCCTAAAAACTACACGATCATTACGTTTTCGAGGAAAAAACGCCAATTCGATTCGAATACTGTCTAGTAGAATCCACGATTGACAGATCAAATTGTATCAAAGATCTCGGAGTCTTTCTCGATGAACAATTGACATTTAAACAGCACGTCAGCTATATTGTCGCAAAAGCATCACGCTGCTTGGGGTTCATAATGAGAATATCTAAGAATTTTCCAGATATTTATCGCTTGAAGTTTCTTTACTCACTCGTTCGATCAACAATGGAATTTTGCTCTGTGGTGTGGAACCCTCATTACCTCAACGGTGTCCACCGAATTGAGTCAGTACCTACAGTGCAGATTTGTTTGGTTTGCCCTCCGCAGGTAGCCTTGCAGCAACCCATGCTAGCTACCAAGTTACGAATGTCGCGGACAGCTGATTGAACTCGATATATTGCAGGTGCGGCGGGACCTGTCCCGTGCTATGACGATTTCGGATATTCTAAACGATCGAATTGACTTCCCTGAGCTTCTTGGAGCGATAAATATAACCGCTCGCCATCTTGCTCTCCGCAATAATGCAGTCCTCCGATTACCTCTTTGCCGGACTTACTATGGAGCCAACGATGCCGTTATTACCGAGCCCTTCGCGACCATCCAAATAAATTTCCAAACGTGGTCTCAAGCGTGAACCTAAGAGCTTCCGCGCTCACACGATCATGAATCGGTCACTTCCGGAAGTTTCTATCTTTGGAATCAGCAAACTAGGTCCATGCCTTCAATTATACCAATTGAAAAAAGAAAGCTCTCATATCCATTGGACAACACGTTCCATGGCGACATGACCAGGAACTTCAGTGATAACTCACCCCCTGTCAGAATGTGAATTGTACACCGTTAACTAAATATCAGAATGATGGTCCACGTGACCATCCAAGGACGCACGGGAATATGTGAATGGCCACACGGTTACAAAATCGAGTTTTATACACGAAAAGTCACATGCACGCGAGCACAGGCGACAAACATGTTAACATACAAACGCTTAAGCCCTTCGCGATCAACCAAACGCACATCTACACCCGCGATCCCGCAAGCTCGATAACATCCCGGTAATAAGATAAACGTTTGAGCACTTACGACGTTTCAAACGCGGTCTCAAATGCAAACCTACAAACGATCGTGTTCGCGCGATCATGAATCGGTTACGTCCGGATATTATTTCCCACCGTCCTAGTAACTTACTAGTCCATACATTCAGTTGGACCAATCAAAAATTAAAGCTCATATCTGCTAGACAAAACGTTCCATGGCGACATGACCGGGAACTCTAGTTATATGGAAGATCTGACTTTCTTCTAGCATCTGAACCGTACACCAAAAATTAAATATCAAATTCACGGTTTGCGCGCGATCATCCAAGAACACACGCGAATATGCGAAAGGCATACGGTTATAAAATCGAATTTATTCACGCGACGTTACATACACGTTAGCACACGCAACATACAAACGCATACGCGATTAAACACGTTAACGTACAAATGCTCGAGCCCTTCCCGATATGATACACGCGATCGCAAAATCTCTACGCCCGCACATAAGAAGAAACTCGTTCCAGTTTGGAAAGACGCAACAACTCTCGACTTCGTTTCATTTAAAATTCAACAAGATGCATCGATGAAGGAGAAAGCTCTCTTTTGAGGGGAACATGGCCACGCGGTATACGGTATCGGGAATTCCGAAAAAAAACAATTCTGAAGCACCCTAGAATCCATGATCGCATTGAAGAACGCAGCGTTTGTGATTATGAAATTTTAATGGTATTTTCCCGTTTTTTTATTTGTTGACTTGTATAAGTTAGGTTTGTTCAAATTTGTCAACAATAGTTATGTTAATGCTGTGTTAATTGTTAGAAGAATTTTGTCAAATAGGTTAATTATTTCAATAAGACCCTAGAGGTCCGTTGGAAAATAAAATAAATAAATAAATGAATGAATATCTGAACCGTACAATGAATATCACATTCAGAAGAATCGCAACCCGCTCCAGTACGACAACTCTAAAAAAAAGATTTTTAAACATTTCAATTCCACAAAGTTGTTACCATAATAGAAATACCCTATTTTATGGAACCGATAATTTAATATATCGAACAGTTCTTGAGTTATTCTTGAGAAGCATCGCTCCTAAGACCCAATGCAAGCCTCTTTTTTGTCATTTCAGCAGTGATAGAATCGCAAAACCGAAAACGCTACACCATTTGTATATCAAATTACAAGTTCATTGAAACTAGAGAACTGAAACTAGCCGGGCCTCTGTGACCCCTTGCCGTTTTGAGGGTTGAGATGGTTATTGCATTACGCCTCGATAGTAATGCATCGAGAAGACCGAGAGAGCTTGTGGGCCTTTTTTATGAGTGATGTTTTTTTCATACTCCGCGACCACTGGTCTGTGTGCGCTGACGTGGCCGACTCGTGGGTCGATGTGAATTGATTTTTGCCGTGGGCCGTGTTTGCAAACATTATTCCACAGCTTAATGGCGGCGTTGTTGGGCACGGCTCGCAGTAGAGGTCGTTATGTGTCGATTTATCGGTTGACTTCGTCATCGTGCTAATTATTTAAAAATAATATAAAAGTAGAAGCTTATTAGTTTTAATTAATTATTGCGCTCATTTGAAAGTTTGCATTCAAGTTTGTTATGAATATGTACCAAATTCGTTACTGATACTTTTTAAATGTATCAGGCAACTGAGAAATTATTATGACTTGCATTGGTTTAGTTTTCGATCAAAATACACTGAAAAAAAATTCAGTTTGGACAAGGAAAAGTTTTCTTCAAATAATTTTTTATCCTTGAAGGTGCTCAACTTGAATTTTTGACGGTAGGTAGGGAATTATTTAATTAAATAAATTATTTTGGGCAGTGAATTTCTTTCTATCGTCAATGCGTCAATTTTTAGAAATATGCGGTGGTGCCAAACTTTTGACGGAAACAACATGACGGATGGCGCACTAAATACTCTATTAGTTGAATGTGTAATGTCGTGTAAGACAGTAAAAAATCTTCAACTATTTGACGGGTGGTTGATATGCATGCTGCAATTTGCTAGACGGATGCTCAACCAGTATGAATAGCTTTCATCATGTCATCTTTTGAGTATGTAAACGTGCCAACATAAATTAAAAATAAACAAGAAAAACTTTCGCAAAACTCCAAAATTCAATTCCACAAGCAAGAGGAACAACCGCACGCAACCAAGAAACGGCGTGGCACCTAAAACTCTAAACAAATTTACATTTACATACTCTGCTCAAATCTTGTTAGGATACTTAATAATAACCTACCTTCCACTCACTGTGTACACGTGCTAACAGGGAAAACGCCATCCGACAGCCTGTCGCTGCTACCGCTGCCGAACCGTTAAAAAGGATTAATCCGAAAACTTCCGCTCCCGCATACCACCAATTTTGTTAACAAATTTCTATGTTATCATATTAAATAAATTTAGACAACTTACTTCGGTACGTGCCATTTTCAGCGCAAATCCACCTACACACCCCGAAAAAGGTACCAGAGGCGACCATCCCCGCCGGCCCGCCACCACTTGTAAAACGAAGCAACCAGACACACTCACACACACACACTATACGCTACAACGCCTCAAATTCTATCGCGTTTCAATTTTCCGCCGTACGTGTGCCTGCGAAGGTTTTTTAAAGTCACTCGTTTCTCTATCTTTACGGTGATCGATTTTCAAATATTGTCAGAAAAAAATATCTTCAAAATTGAAAACGCCAGTTGCACACCAGAAAACCTATTTAGATCACCTAGCAGAGAGATGAAAAACCTGATTCTTCATTAATCTTTCAAAATGTATGCGAAATGCGCACAAAACTAGATACGGGATAAACGCAATAAGATGAATAAAAATTTAAAAAATAAAAAAATATTAAAGCTAATAAAATAATAAAACTAATAAAATAAATAAATAAATAAATAAACAAAATGAATAAAAGAGTTTGTATATCTATGTACACTTGGCCGTTTTTGTGACGATACTCTATCACCCATTTTTGATAAAAAAAAATACTTTTTTTTTGATAATAATTGAAAATTGAGCACCGTGGTCAAAGTAGCTTTCAGTTAGAAATCCTTTTGTCGATCACATCTCCATAATTTCCTTAGGTAGGGAAACATATTCATCCCAATCCAGTGTACACATCGTACACCGTTCACTCAATTACCGTTTGGGCTAAGCTGTATGGGGGTGGTAGCTTAGGAAGATCTTGTTACAAAATGAGCAGCGGTAGTCGGAGAACAAATATATGAAAATGTCAATCCGCAAAGAAGACCGGCTGTATCGGCAACTTTCCTCAAAGCGAACCCCAAGCGGGATGTGGATATAACAACAAAGGCACTTGTAAAATTCACTGTTTATGTTGTGATTCTCGGAAAATTTCCATTTTAAGTTGATTCGAGAGGATATCTTCTGCGTTGGGAATGTTAAACATACATACACACAGACACCCATTCGCAGCACTAGGTCGTTGAAATGTTTATTTACTGTTAGAGAAATATTGCTGGACGCTCGAAGGGACCAAGCTGGCAAGTTATGCGAATATTATTCTAAAATCTAAACTTTCGGTAGCTAAGATTTATTTTTGGGACGTCTGCTAGTCAGCAGAATGGGTTTATTCCTCGGAGGGCCGATTCTGAACATCGCATTTGATTCGACGGTAAAGAATGCCAGATTTCGAACAATGATTTGAACATTCGCCGAAACATTCAATCACAATAATCTAACCGGACCATTTTTTTTTGTCCGCTCTCCAATTGCAGGTGAACTGGTGGGTTCCTCGCGCAAGTTCCGAACCGACTTCCTGCAAGAATGGCCAACGCCGGGAACGGGGCCGTACTTTGACACCGCATCGATTCCATCCAACATCACCGGTCTGGTGGGAAAAACCGTGCTGCTGATCTGCAAAGTGAAGAACCTGGGAAACCGAACGGTAAGGCATCACTATAATTTCCAGCTATTAAAAACTTTCTCGTTGAAAAGCTAACAGTAGCAGTGAAGGGAGGAAAAAACCTTTACCTTTGAGCAGCTATCAGCGTAGCTGCACACGGAGTTTTAATAAATAGTATTAAATTAAATATTACTTTGAGTTTGTGCCAAATCCGTTCAGAACTGTTCGCAGGAGGAAAAAGGGTTTCAGTAAATATCCGGTCCCGTTCCAGTTCGAATAGGTAGGAACTATGCCTTGACCCTGGAAGGTTGTTTGTCTGTACACCAAGATACATTCAAATTCAGCTCAGCCACTACCCGAAGCTTTCCCCGGCAACGCCAAGCATGTCTGGCACATTTGATAAAAGTTTTCCTTCTGCATCGAATCGTCAACTATGAAATACCTTTTCGGCACTGCCCCGGGTAGACCAAGAATGGAATTTTAAGGCTAGCATAGTTGAAAATAAAACTGAACTTTGCACTTGTGAGACACATAAATTTCCTCCTGAAAGTGAAGTTCAATTATATTCATATTTAAAAAATTATTCACTAACGTGGTTATTTGGTTTGACTAGTTCTATTTTCGAAAACAATGAGAAAATATTGTCGTCATTCGGGTGCGAAAAGGTTTTACATCATAATCAAAAGGATGTAACAGTTTCTCGTTCATCATACGTACCGACTCCCATAAAGTTCTGCATTTTATTTATTCAATTCGTAAAATGGAAAAAATCTTTTCCATTGCACAGTAGTCCAGAATGTAAATTTAGCAGGAATTTTAACATTTTGCTAAAACTAGTTAACTTTGCCTTATAATATGTTTTGGAAAGTTGCTGTGCTTTACAGGGCCATTTTTTCGTTTAAACAGAAGCCAGGGTGCTTCTAATTTTAGCAATATTTAAAATTGAACTTTTTAACGGTTCGAGATAGAGCTTGACAATCTTCGATGAAATTGTAAAATAACACATTTTAGGAATAAAAAATTGTTGAAGACACACAAGCTCTATCTTTATACCTACAATGTTTGTAGTTTCTATTTCACCCTTTAGATAATTTGAAGATTATTTCAGGGTGCCTAATTTGGTTTTTAACATCAACTACCAGTCTTCCCAAATGAACATCGTACACAATACTCGCTCTGGTTCGGTGCTCATATTAAACTCACACGGTGTGCGTACACCTCTCGTACACACAGGTTCGTAGCACCAGTTTTCTCTTTCTCACTTTCATCATCATTAGCATTAACTCTTTTTGCCTTGTTACGGCGTACGCGCACGGATGTTTGAACTAAAGTTTGAAAATCGTTCGTTTGGGTTCGACGCTCGAGGCGAACATGTACATCGAGACGAAACATGTTTGAGGTTGAACGCGTGCACAAAATTTAGTACATAGACACAAACTTGTCGACGTTCATGGGAAGTCTGCCAACTACTACACTTTTGTCGTTTAAAAGTTATGAGAACTTTTACAAAAAAGCAGACTTAATCCACCTAACAGTGAGACGTGACTTTTCTTACGCATATCACTGTTGCATCATTTATTAGTTTGCAGAATTCATGCGAAGTAGGCACCCAACTAGAGGTGGGATGAACACAGCTTCGAGTTCTGCACGAAAAATACCTCGAATAAATTATAGAAAATAAATAAAAAATGAAATTTAAAAATTATTTATATAAAAATTTGATGAAAAGTTACCAAATTCATAAAATGAGTAGAACTTTTAACATAAATCAAATTGATAGAATCAATAAATCAAATTAGTTCAGTTCGTTGTGTGGAAAACTAGACAATATAAAAGAAATAATTAAATTAATAGGATACATTGAATTAAGCTAATCTTACAAATTGAACGAAATAAATAAAAGAAATGATTGAACAGAATCGACAAAATTAATAATACGAAGAAACTGAGTAAAATGTGAAAACTTGAAAAATAATGAAATCAACAAAATAGTAAAGTTAATAAATTAATAGAATAAAGAAAAATAATAAAAATCATTAAAAAAATAAATAAATGAAACCCATTGAAATAATTAAAATAAATAGCATGAATAAAATGAAAAAATAAATCAATTTTATGATATAAAAAAATAAATAAATAAATCTGAACATTACAAAGAAGATCTATTGTATTGTATCTATTGTCCTTGCATTCAAAACCGTAAACCAAAATAATCTTCGATTTGAGCACTTTACACCAAACGCCCCCTTAATAATTCTACTCATTTTATTTATTTAATTATACATTCATTGTGCATGAAAAAAAATATTTTCAGTAACGCAGATCCACACACACGAGCGTTCCAAGAGTAGACGTCCAACCATTTCCACGTCGAGGAGCGCCGCGGCGAACACGGTAACTCTCGATAAGGTTTTGTAAAGCTTAGTCTTGTTGTTAGCCGATGAACCAGAAAAAAATTTAAAAAGTTCGAGTTTCGCAAAATGGTTTCATGAAAACTGAAAAATCTCATATTTTACTGCAAAATTCGCTCACTTTTCTTCAAATATTATTTGAAGAAAAAGGATAAAAAAATTTATTCGGTTTTCTGTGGTTCATCGGCAGGCTACACGAATTGTGCATTCTCATAAAAAAAAATCAAGCTAATTCGTTGATTAGTTTTTGAGTTATCGTGTTCGTCAATTGGAAAAGCGTGGTTTCGAAAAAACGCTATTAAAACGCTGTAGAAAATGACCCATTGGGTATTTTCTCTTGAAAATTTGAGTAAAAGTAATTTAGAGTGTATTGTTTATCGCTGTCAGTTTTTCTAAAATTGTCGCCGATAGAATGAAGTCTGCGTGAGTTATAGCAAATATGCGCGAGGAATTCATGGCTGCTTAAAACAAAAAAGTTCACCGTGGCCACAAAGACTGCGGGAGACTATTCTAGAGGTTCAATACTAAAAAATAAGCGGATAAAAAACAAGTCGATTTTTTTGCCCAGTACATCAGTAGGCCCCCTATAATATAAATTGAATTGATAGAATCAAAATTCAAATTAGTTTAGCTCATTGTCTGAAAAACTAGACAATACACATAAGTTATAAAATTAATAGGATACAATGTGAAACGTTAAAACTGGAAAAATAATGAAATCGACAAAATAGTAAAATTTATAAATTGATAGAATAAAAAAAATTAAAATTGTTAAAAAAAAATAAAATAAACGAACCAAATAAAAAAATTTAAAAAAAAGAATGAATTGAATAAAAAAATAAGTCAATTGTATGCAATGAACAAAATGAATAAAATGAATAAAATCAATAAAGTAAATGCAATAAACAAAATTAAACAAATGACAGATAAAATTAACAAAATTATTTATATGAAAAAATAAACAAAGAAAGAGAATTGATAAAATAAAAGAAGAAAAGAAAAAATAAACAATATAAAATGAATTCAATGATTAAAATCTTCATTTGAAGCTATATTTGATAAGTCAGATCACTGAGATGAAAAAATTGAATAAACTGTATAAACGAGACAAAAAGGAACAAAATACATGAAATTCAAACAGTAAATAAAGTAAGTTAAATGATTGATATGAATAAAATCCAGGAAATTGATAAACTGATCAGAATGCATCCAAAGAATAAAACGAATAAAATAGACAAAATGAACTCAAATGAACAATATAAATGAAAAGTATGCTGAATGAAATAAATGCTTAAAATCATATGAACATATATTTACAATTGGTCATATGTACGTTCAAAATGAATAAATTGAACAAAACGAATAAATTCCATGAAATGAATGAACTGAAAAAATGAGTATATAAGTATAAATTATTTCAATTTAAAAACCATTTCTTCAGAAAGTTCTCAAATGTTTGGCTAAATCCTATTTCTAGTGTTTCGATACGTTTTCTGATTTCACCTTTTCATTTTCCCTCTTCTGTTCTTGACGGTGTAGTTCAAGATTATCTGGTATTTTTATTTTATTTATGGACCTTACCCAGCAAACAATTTTGTAGCTATATCGAAATTTCAACCGAGTTATATTGTAAATATATAGCACAAGTCGTATACAATGCGTGAATATGCTATATGCAGACAAAAGTTGAGGCAATATATCTACATTGAGATAAAATTGGGTTTCAATATACGATATAAACTGTACATAACTGCGACTGTGGTCGGTACTTAGTCTGATTCCATAAGGCAAGAAAAAGGCACCTTTTATACAAACTTACGACTCAAAACAGTACGATATACGATTATATTAGGCTTTCGAAAAATATTAATATAAAATATAAGTTAAGTGTGAGACACATGTTACGACCGCCTGTTTTCTTAAGAAAGAGAATTACTTTAAAATTTTAAACTTTAAACTCATCGACTCTTGGGAAAATGCTTATTAATATAGCACTCTGATAAACGACTTTATCTATGCAAGCGAGAGATAACTAACTCGCCTATCATAATATACTTTTAATGATATCCGAAATATGTTGTAATCAACTCATATATTACGACGTCTTTCTTTTACTGATGAAACTGTACATATACCCACATATACATATAATAATACAATTAATGTCAAATTTATATAAATTTCTCAAGGTCTTTCAATCATTTGCTTTAAATCTTCACCAAAACATCGAGGAGAATATCACATTATATTTTAAATAAATTGTAATTTTATGATTAAATTATAAACTTTTGCTTCGCTTCTACGTAACATATTTGAAAGTTGCCATAAAAAACCCCATTGGTATATTTGCTATTCTTAATAAGTATTTTTTTTTCAATAGATACCCAATAAACTTATTTGCAAAATATAATCAAATTATAGAAATAACCAAAAGGATATCTGAATCAATCATATTAACTTTTTCAAAATTTACTTTAGGATTCACTTTAGCTGCAACATGTTTCGAATTTTGTGAATGCTATCCACGCTTTTTATTTTTTTGGTTCCGTTTACATAAGTACCAGCTCCACTCTTGAAATTAACTTAAGCTACTTATAAACAACATGAATAAAAATTTATAGTTTTAACTGTAGCCTACAAGTCTTGTCCATATTTCCAAAGTTCTAAGTTTCTATTTATGGCACGATGCAACAAGTAACTGAGACCTGCTATATTTCACCCTAAGGAGGAAAAATTTGGTAAAAACCAAAATTTCTCACTAGGGTGAAAATTTGTTGGTAAAAACCAGTCTTTGTACAGGAGGGCACAAATCCTTATTTCATACTATGTTGCGTTTCGGCTTCGCCTCATCAGAAACTGACACTAACACATTGTCGGAATAGATTAGCGCCGGCTTGACGCAAATCCCTTAAAACTAAAACACACTATGTGTTTCAATCAAACGACTGATCAAACGTGATGTCCCGTTCGAGCAGAAGTTCTGTTTATGCCGATGAGACACAAGTGAA
This sequence comes from Topomyia yanbarensis, assembly GCF_030247195.1. Taxonomy (NCBI): domain Eukaryota; kingdom Metazoa; phylum Arthropoda; class Insecta; order Diptera; family Culicidae; genus Topomyia; species Topomyia yanbarensis. Next base: position 410,130,374 of record NC_080671.1, on the reverse strand, counting down.
GCCGAAACTTGTCTTGGCTTAGCAGGCTTATGCGAAAACACTATGCTGTATTTCACCCTAAGGAGGAAAAATTTGGTAAAAACCAAAATTTCTCACTAGGGTGAAAATTTGTTGGTAAAAACCAGTCTTTGTACAGGAGGGCACAAATCCTTATTTCATACTATGTTGCGTTTCGGCTTCGCCTCATCAGAAACCGACACTAACACATTGTCGGAATAGATTAGCGCCGGCTTGACGCAAATCCCTTAAAACTAAAACACACTATGTGTTTCAATCAAACGACTGATCAAACGTGATGTCCCGTTCGAGCAGAAGTTCTGTTTATGCCGATGAGACACAAGTGAAGCCGAAACGCAACATAGTATGAAATAAAGATTTGTGCCCTCCTGTACAAAGACTGGTTTTTACCAACAAATTTTCACCCTAGTGAGAAATTTTGGTTTTTACCAAAATTTTTCCTCCTTAGGGTGAAATATAGGATAGTGCTTTCGCATAGGCCTGCTAAGCCAAGACAAGTTTCGGCTTCACTTGTGTCTCATCGGCATAAACAGAACTTCTGCTCGAACGGGACATCACGTTTGATCAGTCGTTTGATTGAAACACATAGTGTGTTTTAGTTTTAAGGGATTTGCGTCAAGCCGGCGCTAATCTATTCCGACAATGTGTTAGTGTCGGTTTCTGATGAGGCGAAGCCGAAACGCAACATAGTATGAACCTTCTTTTTACAAAGTATTTTTATTTATTTTTTGGAAAACTTACCAGAACTGATATTTTATTTTGGGGATTTAATTGAAGTTGGTACGAAGCCAACATTTGATACGAAGGTAGCCAGACCACCCTTTGCTTTACAATTCTTGGGGTACAATACTTGGATTAATTTGGTTACTACCGATACACATTTGTGTAGTCGTAGTTGTGTCATATTGCTGCACTAATAACGATCCTCTTTATACATTATATGACTTATTTTGCACTTATATACGAAAACCATAAAGGAGTCATCGCAACGCACTAGTTAAGATAATTTTTTGTGTAATACATATACATACGGTGTACCATTATACGATTCCAATAAAAATTGTGGGCTTATACGATTTTTGTTGGTCATCCTTATACGACACCTGATTAACTTGGTAATTAGTAATAAGGATATTTGAACGTTCGATTTGTTTTGGAATTAAAAGATGTCAGATTCCTCACTAAATATTTTTTATGAAGAATAGAAATTTCAGGTCTAGCATTTTAACGCGTAATTGGAAATAGTAATATGAGATTAGGTCACATGTGCTTTCAAGCCCATTGAAAAGAGTGCGATAAAAAGAAAGAATGCTATTTTTGAATATCGATTATATTATTGTCGGTAGCACAAAACCCGTGCATTTTATCGATTACAATGAAGTCACTTTCCAGTATTCCAGTTATAGTTTGCGAATTGTTTCGTTCGGAATTCTCGTTCCAGAGATATGAAATAATGAATCCTATACAAACCAATATCTTGGAAAAGTCTACCAGTTGTGACTGCCATTGAAACTTCAATTGAAGCGTTTCCAGCATAGAGCAAATATGGATAACTGAAACTTCCGGTATAAGCTAGAAGAAAAATTATACTTGCACCCGAAAGTTCCCCCCACGTCGAAAGTTCATGGAAATCCCTCGGAGACTTTATTTGTCGGATCTATCTTCATATCGTGTCATCACAAAACAGGTATTTTTAGTTTTCAAATGGCATATTTGAATGTTTCGTCCAAAATTCAATAGATACGAGGCTTTTAAAACATGTGGAATGGTTTTTCTTTCAAGCATCCAGTACACCCAGTTAAGTCAAATATTTTATTGAGATTCAAAATAATTTCCTTAATTCTAGTGTATATAAACGCGCAGTATAGAATTCAATTAAATTGGAGTTGACGTAGTTTTGACATTTTTATCGGATGCCTTCCCATAGTGCAACGTTTCGAAGAGGTATCCCTCCACCTTCAGAAGAAAGCAGGGTTTGAACATTATTTGTAGTTTCCTCATAATACAAACATTTTGCCAATTTTCGCAAGACTACAAATATTTTCTCTGTCAAATAGAACGTAATAATTAATTTGTTCCCGTGAGTGACTCCGTTGCATATTAAAATGCAAAAACTATTGTTAGGTAAACAGCCGGCAAAAAGCAGTTTTGTCTTCTGAAACCTACATTACATCCCACACGTCAAATTAGCTTAAACTTCAACAAATGTTTCAGATTAGTAGAAGATTTTATGACACAACTTAGAAATAGATAGAGGAATAGCAAGATATATGTAAGTTGTTACAGTTGCCACGAACACGAAGAGAGAGATATAGAGAAGGAAGGATAGTAACTGATGGTTATTTTTATATATTACTAGCTGATACCCATCGCGCGTTGCTGCGACTTTCATCAAAATAGGAGGAAAACACAATTTGTTCCGAAGCGCCATCTGTCGGGCAGAAACTCCCCAACCAATAGCACACAAACACGCTCCATAACAAATGCCTACTACGTATAAATTTTGACGGCGATCGGTTAAGCCGTTTGGGAGTCCATAAATCGTATACATACAAACATTGACTTTTATATATACAGATACGATATTTTTATTCCTTGCATCCTTAATATAAGTAATGCCAGCTGTCAATTTTTCGTCATCGCCAGAATATCCTTAATCTTGTAACTGAAGACAAATTTCCACTTCTTTATTTACGAACCCACTTATTAAGGAAAAGCTTGGGTACACACAGTACAAAATGAAGTTGAATACACTTCAACATATTCTTAGCTAAGTGTTACTAATAAATGTTGGGTATTTTCGAAATGAAGTTGACGAGTACATGGCGGAAATCGATGTTTGCGGACATTTCAAAATTTTAGAAGGCGACTTTCGGTTTCTCTATAACCTCAACAATATTTGCATTCCCGGGACGGGGCGGAACGGCATGACGGAAATCGATGTCTGAAGCCATTTTGATCACCGAAAAATGACAAATATATAGTATTTGTCATTTTTGTATATCTTGCAGTATTTTCTCTAAAAATAGTTCATTTAAAGTATTAAGTATATATAAAATTATTCAGACGAAGCTTGACAAACTGTTCTTTTTCAAAATATTTGAAAGTATTTTTAAAGCCATCCTAATGAAAAATCAAAACTGCTAAAGTTATATAAAAAATCAATTTTAAAGAAACACCCTATTTTTTCGGTAAAATGAAACGTTCAAGACATAGAGATACAGCATCTTCGACAAAGTTTTTAAAATTTGATTTTCTTCAATCTTCTGGAAAACAGCGAAACTCTAGCTCGAACCATTGAAAAGTAATTTTCTGATTATAATAAATTTAGAAGCAGCCTACCCATATTTAAAATGATGGAAAAGTCTTGCAAAGTGCAAAATTCTATCATGAAAACGAAGCTATATCTTTTATATTATCCACCGTGAACGTAATTTAAACATACTACCTAGGGTCAATTCATGAAAACAAAATTTTTAATATTACTTCTGCTGTTTTCATGTTTTGCGAACATTGCCTTAAAATGTTTTTCAGAGTTTTTGAAGACGAACATTTTCTTCTATTACCTCAAAACTCTAGCTTCTATTATTCAAAGTAATAAGTACTTATAATATCAACAATTGAATTTTTTAAGTCAATGTTGTGAAATTTCAAAAATATCGTATATTTACGCAAGTAAACCTCGAATTATATGTAGTTGGAAAAGATGTATCTTTGGTTGCCCGAATGTGTGACATTGGTATTCAATTTTTGGCGAAGAAGCGTTCATAACTTTTCAACGATAATAGTTAGATTTGTGATCCTGTGAAACAAATTATTCGCCTTAAAACAATCTTAAAGTTGTTTGTACACTATTTCAGTTTTATATCAATACCGAAAAAGTTATCTGAATAAAACAGTTTTTTAGGACACACTAAGAAATGCCCTATCCTTTGATTTAAAATTTGTAGGAAAATGAAATCTACGGTAGATAGAGCTTACATGGCTTAAGCAAACCTTTCTAAAACTTGCTGTTTCATAACTTCACTGAAGGATTATAAAAAAGTTAAATTTTTGATCTTGGTAAAATTGGAACCACCCTAACTGTTGTTTTAACAAAATGAAGTAAAACTTTACCGAAGACTTAATAAGGCTAAGTACCTAGTTTGGTTTTAGAAAAATCTCAAAATTCCTGGTAAATTTGCATTTCTGGACTACTGTGCATTGCAGAAACTTTTTTTTTTCTCTCGGTGCCGCAGCTCGAATGACTAGTTTAAAGGACAAGTCCCAAAATTCACTAACTTTTTGTATTTTATCAACACCATTCCAAACTATGCCCAACCAAAGCATTAACAAACATCCGGCGACCTCAAATTACGAAGCTAATGAAAAACTATATTTATACATCTGGCTTAGAATCTAAACGGTTTTCACGCGTCGTTGCCCATCGCCAACTGGTTTGGGATGTCGAGCCGAAACTGAAGCCATTCTCCCGTTCCAACTCAGTGCAATATTGTGAACATCCCGCGGGGGCTAGCCCACGTGACAGTGCCGAAGGCATGTGGTTTTTGTTGTTTCCAACAAAATTCGGGTCGGCTTGCAGACCGGCGCGACTACCACCACCAACCAACCGACCGTCGACCGGATAATATTTGGAATGTCGAGAGATGTTGTATCATCCGGATAACGCACTGTGCTAGCCCGAACCGAGCCGAGCCGAGCAAACCGAAGCCTGGCCAGAGCATGCAGGGCATTATAAGCTATTATAAGCGTTTATGAGCTAAACAACGGAACCACTTTCTCCCGTTGGACGACGACCCCGACCGACACGTGTGGGCTCAGCAGTTCATTGCACAATATTTGCTCGCATGAATACATGTGTGGCCATCTTCTATTATGCTATGGTTATTTGGCTTGGTCGAGTGAAGTATGATCATGATTATCGTTCTTGATTTTAGTAACTCTCGTCCTTTTGCAGTCCGAGCTTTGAATACGACATTTATTACTTGATAAGCCCAGCACGAGAACGGGCTTTCTAGTGGTTGTGGGTTGCTATGAGGGTGATTCAAAATGTTTCATGAAAGAGTTGCGAAAAAGATTGCACAGCAGAGGTTTAGTGTTACTGATAATGTTCAATGTATATTGTTTTGGTTAAGATGGGGATGAGCTTAACTGATATATGTCACCCAAAACTGCTCAGAGAAAACTTGTGGAGAATAAACTTGTCGGTTGCAGCATTAAGGCACAACTGGAAACAAACAGACTCCGGAAGGATCGGCTGCAGTATGCTAAAGAGCATATGAAGTTTATTGGTTCGAACAATGAAAAAAAAAGCAGAACAGTATAACTATGGGTTCGACGCGAGCAATTTCAGCCAGATTGAAAAGATGTTAAAAATTGAAAGCCAACCCTTTCCGATCACTAGCTGCTCACAGATACAAGACCGTCCTAAAACTAGTCGGAGCCCCTAGGGCCTATTAAACTAAGGAGACCCTCATTGAACAGGTGTAAACAGATGTGTCCATGCCCCTCTAGATTCTTCCAAATTTCAGCCAAGTAGGCCAACAATTAATTTTGCATGGGGAAATCAGCAAAATATATAAAGAAAAAAACACGGGAAACTTTTCGCCACCAGGTGGCGTGTTCTTTCTCCATTTCCAAAAAGACGTATTGTAACTGCAATTTAAACACTAGGAATGCTAGATTTTGTGTAGCGTTTCATTCGATATCATTTGAATAATTAGCAGTAACCCGAAAGAATTAACTCTTTGCCGTGAAACATGCTGTCTAAGCTCAACTCCTGCCAACAGAAGACAAAAGATTAGTTCCGTGAATTTTAAGCCCTTTTTTCTAATGACCCTGCCACTTCTAGTTTTCCGATCTGTATATTTCACATATTCGCTCTCACTTGAGTACTATGGCCATAAATTTTAAAAACTTCCCCTACTTAGTAATCTCTATCTAATTGAATGTCGTTAAAAGAAGAAAAGTAAAAATTGACGTGTGGTGATCTGACTTTCATCGTTCCATGGCGTTGCTTGAGGATGGAGAATGCCTTCATAAAGGAGGAATAACGAAGTGGAGCAGGTTTACCGACCACCATTTTAACCTTATCTAGACCAAGAAAACAATTTTCTTATTCCGTGATGTGTTTAATGTTGTTTTCATAAAAAAGTGCGAAGCTTCTTACGTCTTATATATTTTTATTACTACGGTTTCCACATTTTCAATCTGAAGTTGTTGACGTAGAGGCTATTCAAATTCTGCTCATCATCACAGGACAGTTCCCTTGATCATTATATAGACGTTAAGTAAAAAATTGCGAACAATAAATTTGAAGTTAAATGTATTTCACCAGTTTTTGGAGTACGGGAGTTACAATAATACGCAGTTACATGTTCCGTTAGATTTGTTTAGAGCTTCTTAATTGTGAACAGTATTCCTGATAAGACGAAACTGGATAGAGTCAACATTCAACGGAAAAAAGCCACATATTTTGTTTCAATGAACATTCCTGCTCATCGAATCTTGCCACCTGTAGTGTCGGTCTAATATTAAGCACACCTTTTATACCAAACCTGAATGTAGCACCACTGAAATCAATACACCTTGGCTAGTTGTACCTATCGCACGAGAAATGCTAACAAATAAAAAATGGCATTGTATTTCCATTCACCAACCTAAGCTAGGTTCCTACAGCTCTGTCCCCTGATTTTGAACCACCTCGGAACTAGCTCGTGATTGAACGAAAGTGACATTAGTCAATCCATTAGACGTTTGTTTGACAATTCAGCGGTGGGTTCTGTCAACTAATCTACTCCTGCGAAAAGAAAAACTCGTCCGACAAACGTCTTTCGGTAGTCCGTTTTGTTTGATGTTGGATCGAATCAATGATATTGTAGACACCCCTCGGAGTAACGTCAGATAAAGCAAACAAGAAATAATCAGCTGATCAGAAACGTCTCATGGATTGCCTAATCCTAGGTCCAGTGTATAGACACTCATAGTAATAGACCAGCGAAGGTACTTTTATCGAGCCAAGCAAATTGTCAAAATCCGGAGCCAAACGAGCATGACGTCATACAATGCAAACAAACAGAACAAGTGTTGCCATTTTATTTAAAAAAATGTATTTTGTTATTCACAGTAGGCTTCACTTTTCATTTCCATATTAGTATTTTACAATGTTATTTAGAAAGATAGTTATTGTGTTCTACCTAACTTCATAAAAAGCGTTTTACTTATGTTGTTTTTCATCAAATTTGTGTTTTTGAAGAAATTGGATGTTTTTTTGCTTTTCTTTATTTCTTGTTGCTCAGTATCAAACGTATAACTTCTTTTTTGAATTTGATTCATATATTGAACCTCTTGAAAAATTATTTTGATAAAAACTGATGATTGAATACAGTTGAGCACTTCGTGCTTGCACGTTTTTAGGTGATGCCAGTTTAACATGCTTGTTTTTCTAGTTGCCAGTTTTGCGGTTTTTACATCCACGAGTCTATTACTATGAGTGTTTATAGTCCAGTGAACAGCGCTTACGCTTGATATCCCGTAAAAATGTGTACCGTATGCCAACCATTGCATCAAACGTTTAAAAACCTTTTTCAATGTGTTTTTTTTTAATAGAATAACCACTGCATGGTATAATATCGAGCATAGCGATTATCGTTTTTCCACACTCGACCCTACAAATAACGAATTGTTAAGAACGGTCACCATACCAAAATATGCCTTTTTCCATATACATTTTACAACATACCATTCAAGAACCGTATAGTTTATGGCAGCATGCATATTTTAGATCTAGCGATGCATAAAATATTAGGTTCAGAAAAAATGTCCTCCCTTTCCCCATTTTAATTCTATCGATTGATTTTGTTGCGCTCCATCTTCTGAAGAAAGCTTCGTAGGCACTAAATGACTGACGCCTTATCCGATTGAGCTATCGTCGTTATACTGTAAGACGAGGATTTTTGATCATGTTAATCTACAGGTTTTTGGAGCAGGGTAAACAATTATACGAATAACAAAGATCACCAGAGCAATATTACCCCCTGGTACAAAAGTAAAATGTACTACACGGAAGATATTGGAAATGGTAACTAAAATGAGTATGGTAGTTACATAGTCGAATAATAACAATGGACGATATTAATAGTATTCCCAATATGGTGAGCATTATATGAATAGTTTGGAAATGGTTCCGAAGCTTTCTGGAATGGTATTTATACGGGATATTTATTATCACTGTTTGCCCCCTTAGCTAACTCAGTCGCCGCCAGACTTTGGCAGTGAATAGAGCTATGGAGGGGCATCTTGATATCTGCCCTCAAAGCCTATCGGCAGTTGGCGGAGTGGTTAACGCACCTAACTAGAGACTAGGAGATCGCAGGTTCGATTCCTGCTTGAGGACATATCTTTTCTCAGTGTTTGCAATAAAGGTGAATTTTCACCGTTTCTTCATTCTCACCGTTCCGGTAATTCTTTCTCTGTCTGTTTTCCAGTGGACACGTTCATAAAAATCCTTGAAAAGGGAAAATACAAAGACTCACGTCCAAACAACGAATATACAAACGTACGCAATTTCGCGACGAAAAATCATTCTAATCAACCATTTTTAGCTTACCTGCGTTTAGCGTGTACTAAGAAATTAGCTATCAAAATAAAATCGATTACAGGCAGTTTACATTACAGTTGCCAATGTTCTATATTTATCTAGAATCTTCCAGAGCCAGACATTTTGCCAGATTTTTGGAATTTTTGCCAGATTTTCTCAGACATTCAGAAGTGTAAAACTAAAGCAATTCGTCTCTTTGAACAATAAAGTAGTATGGGTGAATTCTTGGCTTCTGCCGCCGGATGCCACGCGTCCTCTAGTTTGGGTTTTGTGCGATGCAAAAAAAGTAACATCTACCTTCTAATGGACACCAGCCCCTTGAGATTGGATATTTGGATTCGCAACCTGATGAGTTCTTAAATTGGTGAAAAAAACCTCTTTAAAATGGATTGAAAAAGACTCGGATTCAGGTCCTGACAACGGATTACTATGTATAGATTTTTAGTAGTAAATTTCTGAGCATTCAGAGATGCAAATTAGTCGATCCCTAATTCTGAATCACCAGATATCGGAAAAGTAGTATCTTGCAATTTCAGAGGCATATAAATAAAAAGTGGGTATCCCTACCGCAAATGAGGACTGAACTGGCTGTTGTTATTTCGTTGTCACAGCCGAGACAACTGTCTTTCGGATCCAACAAGTATCGCAATGAAAGTCCAACAAAACGAAAAATTGGAAGCATAGAAGTAATTTTATTCTAAGATATAATTTTTCGCTTCTACAATAGAGATTTTAACTGATAAGTGCTTCTTTTTCGGGTTGGCACGATTATTAATTGAGCCCAAGTAAGTTGCGCACAAGATCTACCATCGTAAGATACCGTCTGCCTTCTTATCGTAAGATAACGTCTGCCAGAGTTTTCTAGACATTTTTTCGATTGTGCCAGATTTTGATTCAAAATACTTTGCAACACTGATTGCAGGCATTCCAGGTGCACAGATTCTGTGTTATACAGATTTTCAATGTGCTGCAGATTTTTAAAACTGAACAGAACTCCACAGTTTTCTGTTATTATAGCGCACTTCACACCAATCTGGACTCTGCACTTTCAAAGAGCGAGAAATCAAAATGCTACTGCTAGCTGTCAAAACACATAGATTTATCCAGCTGCGTGCCATTTTGACGTTAGCATTGGGAGTAAAACAAATCGTTTACACGGAAAATTGGGAGGAAAACAAGAGTGATTTTTGCAATATCTCTGCAATAATCGTGGCCATGCTTGACGGTTCTATTTGAGTTGACGGTTGCAGGAGATTTCTTACAAATACATGGAACCGAATGATCCCTCGGACTTTCATTCACTTTCATTTCATATGCAACGTTAAATTCGTATTCTCATCTTCCATACGATGAACATCATTGGTTGCACATTCGGTTGCAGAAAGTTTTTTTTACCGGGAAAATGAGATGGGTGAACATGGAGATATAACCTAAGATTAAAATTTGTTAATGCAAGTTCGTGAAATCAATTTGAATTGTGATTTATTTTGTAGATTAAGAAAATCTGTATCCCGGAAATGCAGGGTGCAAATAACGCTATTTTTGCTGAGAGAAGGATTGCAGCAAAATCTTACCCAGGCATATACTTATCTGTATTTCAAACTACTTTGAATGATCTGCTTACAGCATTTATCCGGAAGAATGACAAAGATGACGGACCATTTCTGGAGCTGGAACAACCAGATACCGCACATTTCGGTCTACCCATCACTTTACTTAAACTTTGGTGCGTCAACTGCAGATGACAGGGGATGATCCTGGTCTAATTGTTATCACGGGCAGCGCTGGCAGTAAAATCTCCATCACTTTGGCGGGTAGATATTCCATCATGCTGCAAGACAGACGGATGCTCCGGCAGCGACACGCTCAGCGTAGTGACCCTTTCTCAGTAAACGATGGATTCGACCTACAGGACGTGCTGATGCCGCATTCGAGCACCGTTTTTGTACCTGGTTCAGTTTACATTCGAAGCCAAAAAGGCCGGCTATCGAACAAAAGTAGTCTACTTCCATCGTGAAACAGGTGAAACTAGTCTGGCTTGATTGTAAGCGACTTGTACAGACCAATCATGGTTCAGATAATAACAGCTGCTACGAAATCCATTATTTTCGCTATTTTCAACAATTGTACATTCAACAAAATTAATAACAAAATTGTTGTGCATGTTTCCAATAATCGCAAAAATATAATGATTTCATTCAGTACAACAGCAGATATTCACGTTAAAAAACTCGGGTAAAATTCCGAGCAAAAATTTTGAAACAGAGACATCAATATTCCACTTCAAAATCGGAAAGCCCGTTTGAGTTTGTTAAATGATTCTAACATTGGATAAATTCTGCCTAGCAAAATGGTCTTTGGTCTGATGAAAGTAAATTCATTTTATTTTCATCAGGGGGCAGCAGATACGTGCGGGGCATCGATATAGCCCCAGATACCAGATTCTGGTTAAACATGGCGGCGGAAGTGTCATGGTTTAAGGTAAAATCATAAAATAGTTTAAATATCCTTTAGCCAATAAGTGACAAATTGATGATGCTTCAGTCAACACGAAGTTTGACCAATATGTCTCATTTAGGACACTTTGACTGCTCCGGTTTATAAAGATCTGCTAGAGATCACAATGGAATGCATATGCCGTCAACAACATGTAAGATGGCCGAATTCGTGTTTGTAAGTTTAAGAATCCGTATGATCTTATAGAACAAAACGTGCAAGAATGGGAAAAAATACCAATTGATCGTCTTACTACTCTGGATAATTTTTTGCCAGCCCGCTACACAAACGGTAATCAAATCAAAGTTCTAAACTTAGATAATGGAATTTTTAAAAAAATAACTTATGATTAAATTCTTCATTTTTACATTTAGCAGTTTGGTGTATTTTTTGTCCACCCCGATTTTAAAATCGTATGATTTTTTACCACAACTAAACTGCCCATAAAAGCAACATGGGACTCTGTGTATTTTTGTCGAAAATGAGTTATCCGTTGGATTGTATTCCGTATCACCACTGAATCACACTGCACAAATAAGATTACCGGGTTTGTTTTAAAAATTATTTAAAAAATACCAAAGCATGGTTGTCCCATCCATTTGGCTCAATGGATGGGACAATCTTGAACAGCGTTTTTCTCGGTTTGCTGTTTTTCAACATGGGACTCTTATGCTTTTATGGGCAGTAAACATATATTAGAATGAGATGAATGGTTGCACACTTTAAGATCAGTTAGGATTACCGCCGTCAACTTCCAGACACACCTGCACTTTTATTAAACTGCATTTTAAATACAGTGACAAATTAATATGAAAGCAAAATATTGGCTTGGTGCATTTTTTATGTCCGCTACTGTACGTGATTGTTCCAGAATTCATTCCGATCATGAATTTGAGAATATTTTTTACGTGCAAAAACCACTTTCTTCAGTTTTTAAATCCTGATAGTTAACGGACAACCGGTAGACGACCGGTTGGACAATATTATGGGAACTCTAACCGTCTTTACAGTTTACTCTAGTAGTCGATTTGTTATAACATTCTCTTTCTTGCTATCCCTTGATCGCTTGATGCTAGTGAAACAACTGGCCAACTATTTTCCTAATATGTATTATGCTTGAAATTGCCAAAGCCTTCGTATCTCTACTCCCGACACCGATAAGACACAATATTTACACATATCAATACACCGGCAAAGCTTATCGACATGCCTTTTGTCACAACCTAAACGAACCCCGGGGAAGTTTCCCAATAAAGAAGCCTGTCAATCGAATCAACAAAGCAGGTTTTTCCTTTCACTCACCGATAATTCCGTCGACCGCTCCGAGCGACTAGGGTGATATTTTCCCCCACCGTAGCGCAGCTAGCGGGAAAATGTGAAGCTTTGATGTTAAAGCAAAGCCACACACACACACATCCGACTCTGGAAATCGCCGACTAACTGAATGGCAGTCGCGTAGGGCGGGAGATGGAAAGATTAGGCTCTGAAATAAAGACGTTCTTTGAGTGCCAATTAAGATCCTATCGTCGGTTGATTCAACTGCCAAACCGTTCCGTAATCTTACGGTAGTATCTCCCCGGAAGCCCCGTCGCAGAAACAAAAACATACATACACCGTTAATATAAACCGGCATGGTGGGAGTATTTAGCGGCGCAACGGATGAGCAAGTGTAAGGCAGTTCTGCAGCGGTTAACAAATGAAAATAAAGCTTAACGTTATTGTCGATTTTTAATTAAGACATCACAAAGCGAGTACCGGTTCAAGGAAAAGGAATTAAACAAGCCGGGATTACAGTGATGAGCCAGGATCAAGATGGGAAGCGGGAAAAAAATAAACCAACAATCAACTCCAGTTTGGTACAACGAACCCGCAGTAATTTGACTCCGGGCGTTTCACAAACGAGGAATTAAGATAGCGGTTTAATTTTTAGCAGATGCGTTAGATTTTAAGACACTTGTGTACACCACGAGGGAAATTATCTCTGATGCATACTACTGTTCTTTTTACTCTACATTTCAGGTCTCCTGGGTTCGCCATCGGGACATCCACCTGCTGACGGTGGGCCGGTACACGTACACCTCGGACCAGCGTTTCGAAGCTATGCATTCGCCACACACCGAGGAGTGGACCCTGCGGATTCGGTACGCCCAGCGGAAGGATTCCGGTATCTACGAGTGCCAGATATCCACGACGCCACCGGTCGGGCACTTTGTCTATCTTACGGTAGTAGGTGAGTTTGTACCAGAAATATTTGTTTAAAACATATATTATTTTGATAGATTTTTTTTCAAAACTTCGAAGTACGGAACACATGTTCTAGAGAAAAAAAACAACTTTCAACTTTGATTAACACTCACTCTTGTGTATTTTCGGTAAATTTAAGTAATGCCACGCTGTGTGATCCAATCACATTATGATTAGCTCCTGAACCGCAAACCCTACTGTTTCTCATTATTCTCGCTCGATCTCCTCACTCTATTTGCACGCATTCATCAATCGGACACCGGACCATCGACCGTCCCGGCATGCTATCGCACCGCGTCCATCCCCCGGGGGAGGTCAACTTCCACGTCAAGAACCAGTGACAGAGATTAACGGTGGACCTGATTTATTTATTAATCGAGGCTCGACGATAAATCTCACCTGTATCGTCAAGTACGCTCCGGAACCCCCGCCAGCCGTCATCTGGAAGCACAATCGGGATGTAAGTAGAAAATAACACGACACGCGGCTGTCCCTGTGTGGGGTCTAGCACATATCCTGTTCAAACGTTTTGGCCCTGCTTTTGTTTCTCCTCTCTTCAACCACTAGGATATCAACTTCGATTCGCCCCGAGGCGGAATCTCGCTGGTGACGGAGAAGGGTGTGCTGACCTCCAGCCGTTTGCTGGTGCAGAAAGCGATAGCCAGCGATTCCGGATTGTACACATGCGAACCCTCCAATGCCAATCCGGCCTCGGTCCGGGTGCACATACTGAATGGTAGGTATCAGTTGCATGTCACATATGTTTCATCTCTGGTCCCGGTCAAGCTGAGACGAGTTTTTCCCGAACATGGAAAAACAAATCCACCATGTTTCGCTCCTACTAGTGTTGTGTTCCCCCTCGTTTCAGGAGAACACCCAGCGGCAATGCATCACGGCATGTCGACCATCCTGGCCGGACCGAGCTTAGTGGTGTTTGTGCTGTCCTGTATACTACTCTACTATCATCACAGCATCCGGTGGAAGCATCTGTTGACGTAGTAATTTCTAGAAAAACCGTCGCTATCGTCATCTAATCTCCTACTATACTTTCACCGTCAAACTTTTGTACAGTCACCAATATGAGAAACGAAAACAGAACTAAATTTCACCAAACAAAAAAAAACAAAGAAAAACCGATAAACTAGACAAACAACAGTATCTCCACCACTTCAAATCTAGGGTAACATACACGAGAAAGGGATCACGGGGAACGTTTCCGTGGGTAAACATAGAAGCAGAAGGTGATCTGTTGAACATCCGTTTAGATGTGTCAAAAATCTAATAGTTGAAGAGTTAGGTTAATTATTAAAAAACAGATTTTTATATATACATGTACATTACAATTCGAACGGAGTGTGGCTGAGGAGTGCGACCTGTCAATGGTGGTGGTGGTGTGCGTGTGTAAGTGTTCGCGGATCAAAGTGAAACGAGTGAAAACTCGCACATGTTGGTTGATAATTAGTTTATCATTTTAATCAGTTGTAAAATCGAATTAAAATCGCTAAACAAAGGTTGAATTATACGCCGAAACGATATATTGGATTGATTAATTAAATTGAAATTACCAATAAGGGTCCCCTTTTTACTCGGGTTGGTTCACTGAAGCGTGCGGCAGGTAGAATGATTGTTCTCGCGTGTAGGTATGTGTATTCGGTGGATGGGAGGGTAGGGCTGTAATATTATTCTGATTGGTGGGATTTCAATTGATTTGGAGTTTGGTTCAATCAGTACGTAGCTAGGTGAGAGGACGCTTGATGTGATACGAAAATTTACCGATAGTTGTTCAATTCTTGTCATGTGGCGATTGCACGGTGTTTGATTGTGCTTTTCTTTGAAAACAGCACCATGATTGCAAACAATTTATTTTTACAATTGTATACATTCTAATCCCGAAGATTGTTTAAAAAGAACAATAATTTTAATGTTATGTGCAAATCGGAGTGCGGCCTTGAAAATAATTTTTTTTAATACAATACCTCGAATAAAAGTTTCGATTTGACGATTTTATCAGTTTTTAAAATCATATAGGAAATAAACGGGGGCGAGCGTAGCATATTTGATAAATCGATTGCCTTGTACGCAGCTCAGTACAAGATTTTTCCAAAGAGGTTTTTCTAACCCGAAAACTGGTGATTGACCATAAGGGTAAAACTTCTATAATCGAAATAAAAAAGGAATTTCGATTTGGAAATCTGATTAGTTTCTCCCGTTTTCACGCGGTTTTTCCAATTTACGCGGTTTTTTTACGCGGATTTTCCAATTAACGCGGTTTTTGCAAAAATATTCCTTTTGACTGCAAAAGACTTAGACTTTTTTCTGAAAAAAATTTCTAAGTCCTTTTAAATGCAAAGAACTTAGAAGAATTTTGGCAGTTTTCATTTTGCGCGAATTTCGCCATTAACACGATTTTTGCAAAAAATAAATCCTTTTGAATGCAAAAGACTTAGAAGATCTTCGGAAAGATGGAAGAGACGGGTCTGGAAGATTCCTTATGGCCCGCACCCCCAAAAATATGGGTATTTTCGGAATGGACTTGAAGAGTAGGCACCAGAAATTGATTTTTGACGCCATTTTGAAATCAAAGATGGCGACTTCCGGTTTAGCGAAATTTGCTATAACCCAATCAATATGGGTATTTTCGGAATGGTCTTGAAAAGTAGGCGCCAGAAATTGATTTTTGACGCCATTTTGAAATCCAAGATGGCGACATCCGGTTTAGCGGAAATTCCCTACAACCCATGCAATATGGGTATTGTCGGAATGGTCTTGAAGAGTAGGTACAGGTCGGACTCGATTATCCGGGGATTTGAAAAAAAATCTCACCCCGGATAATCGAATCAAACTTTTTTTGCGTTATTTCATGAATTTAAGCTTCATTCGTAGAGAAATTGGAAATAAAATGACCAGGATAAATTTTCCTATTATGGTAAATGTAAATGTACCTATTTTGGCACTAGTCGATTTTTCAGACTTTCAGGGTGTGATTTGTATTTTCAGTTGGTTTTCATTTATTATTCATATTGGTAACGAGTTAATGATATGTATCAGTTGTTTATAGCTATTTGTACAAGAATTCTAAGATAAACTTTTTAATAAGGTGTGTCTTTTGCAATACAAGTCAAACTCGATTACCCAGGGCTTAGATTTTCCGAGGTAACTGATTTCGCATTGCGGTATTAAACTCATATTCCCGCAATACAGCATCTTATTGACACCTTTTATAGCTGGTGTGTAAGAAACATGATGGTCCTTAGCGTTGCAAAATGTTTTGTCATCAGCTATTATCGAACGAGAAATATGCTTACCTTCAACTATAACATCGCAGGAACTCAGCTACAACGCGTTGACCACGTGAAGGATCTAGGAGTCGTTCTTGATGAAAAGCTAACGTATACTCATCACGTCTCAGCGACCATCGACAAAGCTAATCGATTGCTAGGATTTATTTTCAAAATATCCAACGAATTTCGGGATCCCCTATGTTTCAAGGCTCTTTATTGCTCATTGGTGCGCTCGCAGTTGGAATTTGCAAACGTCGTTTGGTGCCCTTATCAAGCTACGTGGAGCCTTAGGATCGAAGCAGTCCAGCGTAAATTCATACGATATGCGTTACGCGAATTACCGTGGAACGATCCATTAAACCTGCCACCGTACGAGGACCGTTGTCGTCTTTTAGGACTTAATACTTTAACACGCCGGAGACATGCAGCGCAAGCTACCTTCATGTCAAAGATTCTGCTGGCTGAATATGATGATCCTGAGCTACTAGCGCAAATCAACCTCTACGCGCCTACCCGCTCTCTTCGCCCTCGAGCCCTACTGCATTCTGAAATGCGCAGCACTAACTACGCTACAAATAGTCCAATTTTAGCAATGAGTCGTCGCTTCAACGAGTTTGCTGAAATTTTTGACTACGTCATGAACTCTTCGCAGTTTCGGCGTCGTGTATTGTCATTATTTTAATTATGTTTAGTTTACCTTAGTTTAGTATAGTTCATTAAGACAAATTGTCAGTTGGACTTTTTTATACAAATACAAATATTCCCGCAATGGTAGTAAACGGTGGAATGACGAATTTCGGTTGCTGTTCATGTATGTGTATCACACAACCAAACATTTTTTCAGTATGTGTTAACCTCGGCTCTGTTCGCATGTAGGATAATTCGGTCGATTTCTATGATAGTGTTAGTATCGGGTCAAATCAACCGGAATCCTGGCGGATATCCAACCAAATTCAGGCTGGAATCTACCCCAATATTGGCAGAAACCAGCCCGAATTACGGATTTTTTTACTGGGTAGGTTGGATAGCGAAAAAAAAATTTAGGCAGTTTCCGGATCCGGCCTAGTTGCCAGATCCGACACAGTTCCCGATCCGGACCAGTTCTCGGATCCAGACCAGTTCCCAAATCCGGATCTGGACCAGTAACCGGATCCGGACCAGTACCTGGATCTAGCCCATCCCCTTTCCAAGTGCGGACCTAAACCAGGCCCAGACTTGGTGCTTAGATCCAGACAAGTGTCTGGATCCGGACCCTCGGTTCGGACACGTGGATCCAAACCATAGATCTTGCTTCCCGTAAATGACGGGAAGGACTGTTCGTGTTTTGTGCAGTCGCTATCTTGCTGTTAACGTCCGTGATAGAAAAGAAATTTCAATTTAACACCGGTCGAAGTACCCCACCACTATTACGAGTCATTTTTTCTGACTGTGCTTTGAAGCTAGCCGAGTGTGAGCCGATTTTCAAATGCAGAATGTGCCGTGTAGAAAAATCGAACGTCTTCTATATCCCCATTAAGTTTACTCCGCTTGAAGAGCAATACAATGAAAAGCGAAGTGCTACACACTTCCAGACAATCCGACGCGTTAATATTAATTGAATAAGAATCAGAATCGATGAAACATGAGTGCGACGCAGAGAAGATTTGAATGTGTTGGTATTGCCGTTTGGGTAATTTTTTGTTGAGACCGTTTTAGCATAAAACGTCTTACTATTAGAGCATTTTTTTCTTATTACCGTAAAGGTATTACGGCCTAGTTTTGAGTGTACTTGTCACTAGCGAAGGACTACCAGGTTCCCGTGCGCATCAGCGAGAAGTACTGCTGGCGCCCTCTTTGCATGGCATATCATCCATCTTTGCTTGAGCTACCCAAGAATTGAAATCACCTCCAGTGACGGCCGGGTCTCTTTTCAGAATCTCGTTAACCATTTCTTGACCAACTTTTTTCTACCGCGTATAGGGTCCCAACACTATTTTTCCTTAAAACTATTGGCGTCAAGAAACACGAAAAACCTGGTTTAAGAAAGATAGGTGCTTCTTTTGCAGCTGCTCAATATTTACCTTTCGATCTAGTGCAATTGCATAAAAAAGGTAATTGAGGGCAATCTAAATTAGAAAGTTTTAGCAGTTTTCAATAATATTCCCAGGGTAAGAAAATATTCCAAAATTTCATTTTCGCCATTAACAGAAACTATCCCTGGCAGCACTGCTTCAGCAAAACCCAATCAGATTAATTGTAATAACTTCTGTTCTAATGCTAATATTTATAACTTTTAGTGCTCAAATGAAAGATCTTAGTCGCAGCCTTACTTGACGTTGTGTAAACCAAAAGTTATAGTCATATAGAAACATGGTTGTTCATCAACCAGAAGGGCACGAACGGGTTAAAGATGCTATTGGAATTCTGAGCAGAAATCATCTATTGAAGGGGATAATGGGAGAAGAGCAATATTGTTTGTGTCAAAGTCCACTGGAACTCAAAGCAGGATATTCATCAGAACATTACACCGGATTCCAATGATAATAGGACCATGATTCTATCAGTATCTGGAATAAAGCATAATCTTCATCGCAATTCTATCTTGAGAAAGATTCCACTAGACATTTAAGAAGCTTTTCTCTAGAATCCTGCATCAAAATTCAGAGAAAAAACCGTAGAAATACGGATAAATATTGAATCGAAGTTCTGAAATAGATTCCATTGGGATGCTAAGAAAACTTCTATCAGAATCTTGAAAAGTATCCAAACAGAATCTTGAGAAGCATGTCATCATTATCCCAAGAGATAGCCAGAAACCGACCGGGCTATGTAGGTATAATGACGTTTTATGTGGCCTACAGTAACCGATGTATTACGAGAAAAATGTACTATTGGTGTAAAATTAAAATGTTGCATATTTGGCAATATTGGCATTAAAAACTTTTCATTTTTTTGGAATCCCTAAACAAATCTTAAAAAAAAATTCTCTCTGGTTGATTCTAGTGCAAACAGTACCAGAGATATAATCCGAAGAAAAATATTTTTTTAAACAATTTGTCAAAATTAACCGTTATGTGTCCAACAAAAAAAACACTTATAACAGGCCAACGAGGGTACCCGGCTACCCACAAATCAAAATGCTCATAACTATGGCTTCCTTTAACCGATTTTGACCTTTTAGATATTTTAGATTCAGGAACTGGTCTACTTTTGGATTCTGTAACATTGAACCGGAGGAATGGATCTGGTTCTTGGTAATCCGGATTTTCCGGAGTAATGTTCCAGTACTAGGGTATGATTTGTAAATTTAAATAATGCCCTAGCAAAATGAGTATCAAAACTCTTCAAATTGTCTTAGAAGTCTGTTATTTATTGTTACGGGACCCTATAGTAGTTTGAAAAATGGAATTGGAATAGAATGGCCATTCACGGCGTTACAGGCACCTGCTCCGGAATGTCCGTTCCGGGATGAAACCACCAAATGTTTCCAATACCCCGAGATACAGCCTATCGATGCTATGCCAAGAATTTTGATACCCATATTGCTAGTATTCCATTGAAATTCACAAATAGTACCCAAGCACTGGAACATGCTTCCGGAAATCCGGATTCCTGGGAACCGGTTGAAATAACCCGATTCATTTTTACCAAGTCTAAAAATGGATGAGTTCTTGAATCCAAAACACCCAAAAGCATCAAAATCGGTTGGAAATTACCTTAGTTATTGGCATTTCAGTTTTGGGGGTACCCGGGTATCCACGTCAGCCTGTGACATAGTAAAAAATTCAGGAGCCCCTCCTCACTCCCTTCTTACTATATCAAAAACATTTTTATCCCAAAAGCTTGACTTAGTGAAGTTCTAAGGTCACAAAGTTTCAATTTCCAGCTACGGATAAAACATCGGAATTTCATTATTTGTAACCTAACAAGGTATCCGGGTACCGCGTCGGACACATAACGGTTAACAGTGTTCCCATGGACTGAGGGGCTGTTTAAAGACACAACAATTTAGGTTATTATATATTGGTTCTAAATGAACAATTTCTTCAAAACTGGTTCCAATCCATGAAGGCCGATTCTAAGTTTTGTTTTTTTAGGTCACTTTGCGCGGAATAACCCATGTATAAACTATTTTTGAGGTAGGTTAAAATTTGAAATGAGGTTAACCCTAGCCCCCCTAATTGCCGGAAAAAATGTTCTATTGACTGCAATGATCGAATTAGCACTATAATAAGTCATTATAGTTGAAATTTGATTTTTTTCAAAACACCCGGATAATCGAATCATTATCCCCGGATAATCGAATCACGGATAATCGAACCCCGGATAATCGAGTCCGACCTGTACCAGATATTTATGTTTGGCGCCATTTTGAAATCCAAGGTGGCGACTTCCGGTTAAGCGAAATTCGCTATAACCCAATCAATATGAGTGTTTTTGGAAAGATCTTAACGAGCAGGTTCCAAAAATTGATTTTTGACGCCATTTTTAAATCCAAGATGGCGATTTCCGATTTCACGAAATTCGATATAACCCAATCAAGTTGGAAGTTGAAATTGTAGTACAAATAGTTTTAATTAAACAGTTGAATTTACTTAAATTTAAGCAATATGTTAAATTTGAATAAATTCAAACCACCAACTCACACCACATACGTCTCTTTCTTCTCTCTCTTCCATTCTCACCGCACTTTCCTGGATGAACACATACAAATATTTTGCATTGTGCTGGTTTATGCTTAGATCTTACATTTGAGGGTGATTTAGATGATTGCCCAAATTTTTCATGCAAGAATTTCGTTAAACCGGAAGTCGCCATCTAGACAACGGCAAACATCGACGTTTGTCTGCTACTCGTCAAAACCATTCCGAAAATACTCATGTTGATTGAGTTGTAGAGAATCTCGCGAATCCGTAAGCCTGGCGGCTTGGGATTTGAAAATGGCACCAAAAATCAATTTTTATGGAAAACCTTGCGGGGAAAGTGCAGATTTATTTATTTCTGGCACCTACTCATCAAGACCATTCCAAAAATACTCATATTGATTGGGTTATAGCAAATTTCGCTAAACCGAAAATCGCCATCTTTGATTTCAAAATGACGTCGAAAATCAATTTCTGGCACCTACTCGTCAATACCATTCCGAAAATACCCATATTGTCTTCCTGACCCGTCTCTTCCATCTTTCCGAAAATCTTCTAAGTCTTTTGCATTATTTTTTGCAAAAACCGTGTTAATTACGAAATCCGCACAAAAAAATACTTCCAAGTCTTTTGCTGAGTTTTTTTTTTTGCGCGGATTTTCGAATTAACGCGGTTTTTTACGCGGATTTTCCAATTAACGCGGTTTTTTTTAACGCGGCACGTATCCCCCGCGTAAAAAAAACCTGGGTGTATTATCAATTATATAAATAGTCTCTAGGCAGGATAATAAAGATTTCACAATATTTCAAGTTAGTGGCTATATTTGTATATTTGAGTTATGAATTGAACGATGTACTAACATTTTGTATAAGAGGATTCTTCTGGAGTTGTGAGCTTTCATGGCAAAGAACATTTTTTCGACAACGATCACACTAATTAGAAACTGTCAACTGTACAACGTAAAGCAGCACCTCTTCTTATAAAATATTTTTGGAGATCAATCCCCCATAGAGGGAATATATAAAACAATTATTGTTCAAACAAATTTAGTTCGACATTTAATGATTTCAGCAATGTTTTCGGAAATTCTATTTCAAAAAAACTTGAATGGGGCGGGAAAAGAGTAGTGCACCCAAAACAAAAATCTCTTGCAATAGTTGCAAGCGACAATCCCTTGCAAATAATGTTAGCATCGCTTGCAATTTTGCAGTCAAAGCCGCTTGCAATTTTTGCAAGCATACAAAATCACTTCATCTCTCGCTATACGTACATACGTTTCTTCAACACACTGTCAAAGGATTACCACCACATTCACGTGCCTATGCTGGTTGGTATAGCAACGAATGGCGAGTTTTTAATTTCTGTCTACTTTTTATTCATTCCTCACCAACATCATCACGCGCAGTTTTGTGGTTTATTCATTACACACGAGACGGCATCAAATTGCGGATGTGACGATTGTACGAGTTTTAACGTTCTGTTTTTATGTGTAAGGACAGATCAGTGCTTATAGTTGGCGTTATGATGCGGAAGGGCCTGAGTTCAAATCTGAGTGCGTATTTTACTTTTTTCATTAATCATGAAATCATGCAAGTGTTTATATATGACTTTTATCCAGTTATTACTATCTGGTAGTATGGTTGGGTGGATAAAGTATTGCATAGTGATCTATTTGTGCGGGGTTCATTTTTCAATGCCAACAGTCTTTTTTTTCTAACGCATATTGGTCACCAATACACATACATCGCTAATACATAGGCAAATTCGTTTTTTTCTGTTTCTTGCATTGCATGCAAGGAAGCTTCTTGCAATTTTTGCACATTACCAGAACGCTTGCAATTTTCGCTCGTATTTATTGCATTAATGTAAGCGAATCTTACCGGGTACGTTTTGGGTGTGGTAAATCGACAAGGTGTACGCTGCTCACCTGGGTTCGAAAACCAACCCCCGCACATAAGGTTAGAAATTTTTCTAACCTGGAAAAGAACCAAAAGATCCTAAGGACCCTAAAGCCTCTATAATCAAAATGAAAAAAAAACTTTGTTGAAGACATTCCATGACTTATTTTATTGAAGACATGCATGCTCCATGTATTCAGAATATCGAAATATATTACTATACATGAGAGAAAACTTTTAAAACAAGTTATTCTTATATTTCTATAATTGATAAATCTGTTCTGCTGTAATTTAAAGTAATCTCTGAAGCTTGCAATAAAAAGTTTTATTGAAAAGAACTAGTTTGAGGGTATTTCTTTTATATCTCAATATATTGCATTTGTGTAGCCTTTACATATTCAACAAAGTTGTTTAAAATAACAATTTCAACAATTTTGCTGAAGACGGGTTTCGGGTTCGGGTTCTGTAAATTTAAACTTCTCGGGTTCGAATCGGGTTCCGGGTTTTCAAATATTAAATTCTCGGGTTCGGGTCGAGTCCGGGTTTTTGAAATTTTGAACTTTCGGGCTCGGTTTGATTTCGTGTTTTTCAAATTACAAATTATCGGGGTTGTTCGGGTTCGGGTTTTGAACAAAACAACCCAACCATTTCTTGATGCTGTTTGCGTCTGTACACAAAACGCAGTCTCTTTTTGTAGTAGTGAATTACACTTTGTAGTACGAATTGATAACACATACAATCGTACCAAATGTTAGCACCTGTGAATCGCTAGAATTCGTCGCATTTTCTGGTGCTCAAATATTGTATTTTTTCATTCTTGCATAAAATTCCGTCTCTTCAGATCCGCAAACTGCCTGAATTATTTAATTTTTTAAACGAACATTCATGAGAGAGCATTGCACAATACGTGTTTCACATCTAAAATCTCTTTGCGATTTATTTTTCATGATTATTAGTGATAAACCAAGTGAACAGGAATTTATTGGAAAATATCTGTTCAACTTTCTATTATGGAATATAAATTTCGACAGGTACTTTAAAACCGAATCTTAGACCGCAGCGACTTTTTCTCTATGTAAACGGTTTTGTTGGACATTCGTACCCCAGAACTAAAATCGCTTTAATATGCGTAATTTTTATTAAATTTATAATTAAATTGGATAGTTTTATTCTAAAATCATTCGAACAATAACCTGTTTAAAAATATTCGTATTGTGACTATTTAATTGTGTAATATTTCATTTTGTATAGAACAAGTCTTTAAAATACGTCAAAATTCCTTTTTTCCTTCATATTACTATAACTCCGGTAGTTTTAAACCGATTTTGACCATCTGTACGGCGTTGAAAAGATTATAAATTTCCTTTTGAACAAAATTATTCAAAAACCGGCCAAAAAGTGTATTTATTCCGATGCTTTGTTGAACACCAAACATCAACACAAACGGTAAAAATACAGCAATATGCAGTAACGAAGATGAAACAGGAAGGCGTCGAAGGAACAGGTAGAGCCGGTGCATTGTACGTGTATATAAAGCAAATATGTTCCAGAGCCTGGGCTTCAGAATATGATGAATCAAATGATGCCTCTTGCATACTATATACAAATCATATTCACGAATGTGTTTTGCCACTTTTTCGCAAAAATTACGATACCGATCCAAGCGCATTTTCTAGTTACTTTGCTATAGTGCTTTGTTATATCAAATAACAGATTCTATTATTCGGCAGAGTTGGAACTTATACAATTTTACACAAGTTTCTCGCTTACTATGTATCGATATTTTGTTTTTAAAAAAAGATATAATAAATTTTCCGAATTATGACAAAACACTAACGTAAACGGTTTTGTGGGGTACATTTGTACCCTAAACAAACTTTAAGCGAGCACTGTTTAGTTGGTTAAATGAAACAAATAGGTTATACCTGCTTTAACAGAAGTTTAATAATCAAATTGATTTAGGATAAAGTTTGCTTGCATTTAAAATAAACTGTAACGGAATAACAAGGATTTGAACTCACAAATTTGATGGTACTTTGGTGGCATTATGGCGGCTCAAATTTAAAATGGGCACATTATTTTTTTTTTTAAAACCGATAGTTTAGGCCAAATTTATTTTCTAGAGACAGTCTTTGTTCCATCAGACCTGAATCTAGCTTCACTTCTGCCAGGATTCATTGTTCATGACACTCATATGGTGATGGTATAATAGCACCAAATTAGTATCAAATCAGTAGTACATATATGACATTTTCTGTCAGATTGTACCTGGGCTGAGCCGTTTCATGATCCGGATACCTTCATGAAAATACATGAATTTCCACGAACTTAAGGTTAATTGATCGCAAAAATCTTGTGTGTTCTGTTGAAACCATTAACGGATTTTTAAAAGTTGGAGTCATTGCGAGAGCTCGATTGGAGATGTAGAAGCATCTCTACTGCCGCGCTTACCGTATAATCTGAAGCATAAGATAACTTTGATACCCCATCATAGATCGTCCTAACGCTAATGATGGGACATCAAAAACGCGTCAGCGAATCTTGATTGATACCCTTCGATACAAGTTTGACCGTACCAACCAGTAACGTGGGTGACGTCATGTAAACTGCGAATACGAATTGCCAATTACCATAGCTTAATTTAATACATGAAATATATTATACAAAACGGCCTTCCAGGAATGGTTTCTGACGGCAAATTAGAAATTTTGGTTAAGTACGACGGGCAAGGTGTTTGAAACTGTGACCATTAAGGTTTCTGTTTCCCCATGAGTTAGCCGCCGATTGAACCTAATTTCCGGTTAAAATATCGACGATTTATAAGCTTTTCAAAACATTACAAATTCGACGTTCAATAATAGTAAATATAAATGCGGATTCTACTGGGCAGTGATTTGTTTTGCCATATGCAGATATGGCAAAATTGTGGTGCTACTTCAGATTCGAATGATTCTACTATTCTTAGATGAGCCTAGGGTCCAGCTCGGGTGCCTAGAATTAAAAATCTTCGAGATCTTTGGTTGATTCTCCGTATTAGAAAGTTGGATTCGGATCGGGCTTCTCAAATTTTAAATCTTTGGGTTCGGGTTTTAAAATTTTAAAATTGTCGGGTTCGAGTTTTACAAAATTTTCATTCTCGGGTACTGGTCGGGTTCGGTCTTTTAAGTTTTAAAATGTTCGGGCTCGGGTCGGGTTCGGGTTTCCAAATTTTATAATTTCGGGCTCGGGTCGGGCTCGTGTTTTTCAACTTTCATGCTCTCGGGTTCGGGTCGGGTTCGGGTCAGGTTCGGGTTGGAAAAAATTGAAATTGAATCTCTAGTTTATTGCACTGATAATTATTTATTTGAATTTCTTTTTTGTTAACTTAGTTTGTAATAATCAACACAATAATCAAAAAGTCCAAAAATGATCCTTTTCAACAATTTTTGAGTTTATATCAATACCCAGCGATCTGTATCATAAATATTCATATTGAATGTCAAACTTTCTCAATGATGAACTCTTAGTACACCCTAAAAATAGCAATTCACAGAAAAAAATTTCGACTTTATATTCTCACTGTTGATAATTTATAAAGGTAATTTGGTGAAAAATATGAAAAAACTCATTTTAAAGTTTAATAAATGAACCATATTGACTAACCAAAATTTGCATAGACGCAATTTTTCCATTTTCTTTTTATCCTTTATGTGCCCAACAAATACAAACACCGTTAACAGGCCGACGAGAACACTCGTAAACCGTAAAACGTAAAATGAAAAACTCACAACAATGACAGTTTTAACTGATTTGGATACTTTTGGGTGACTTTACGTGACTTCCCGAGGGATGTTCCAGTACTAGGATATGATTCTTAAATTTTAATCAAACCCCAGCAATGTAGGAATGGAAATTCTTGAAATTGTGTCTAAAGTCGGTTATTTATCAATACGTAACCATAAAGTAATTTTGGAAAAGATGCTGCCCTTTTCTAAAAATCAATCCTGCATCAAATTAAACCTAACAATATATGATTAAAACTTTTTTATCAATTACGAAAAGCATCTAAAATATACGGAAAAGGTTTTTGTGAATAAAAAAATGATCAAATTTCCACGAATTTAAAAAAAAACAAAACTTTATTTGGGTGAGCGCCAGCTCGGAACATATTCTCTTCTATTGTGCAGTACTATTTCTTCGAAGGAAGCGATATTTCGGAAGGCATATCTAATGACGCCTCACGAGGTATGGCATACCTGTCCCCTTAGCTACATTAATAATGTACTACCCGATTAGGACGACACATGTGGACAAACAAACAATTCGCTTCCAACCAAATTGGATTCGTGCGATTTGTAATATGTAGAGGAAACAGGGGAAGCCACAGGAGATAACCTGAATAGTGGTCGCAGTGGCAAAGATTCCCCTAACAAAAAAGAGACGCCGCACCGTGGTCCCAAACCCGAAAATGGCGCACAAAAATATGTTCGGCTCTCGTTAATGTTTTCATGATTAGATGTCTTCAGCAAAGCTTCATGAAACTTGAGCTTTTTGACGTTTTCTCCATACAAAGAATTCATGTCACGTAGGTTTATTCCTAAATGTTTCATTTTGAAAAAAAAGCTATTCTTCGCTGAAATTGTCGTTATCATATCACAAAATTGACACAGTATTTAGGATCCAAGCAAAGAAATTGATACCATTACCACCACTAAACAACATAGCCTTAACACATTCAGCAAAGTTGTTATGCTTTGCAAGGCCCTTCGTTTCATTTGAATAGACGCTAGGGTGGTTCTAATTTTAGCAAGATTTACAATTGAACTTTTTAACGGTTCGAGATACAGCATGACTGTCTTTTATGAAGTTTTAGAACGACACATTATAGACAAAATTGCTGGCGACACACAAGCTCTATCCTTTATATTTTCCATTGCACGACAAATCCAGATGTAAGCTTTAGGGAGCTCCTTAAAAAAACGGTTTTAACTCTATAACTTATATAGTTTTTATTTTACACTAAAGTATCCTTTGGACAACTTGAAAATTATTTTGGGTTGCCAAGTTTGGTTTTTATACACCAACCGTTAAACTTTCAAAGTTATGAGAACTTTTGCATAAAAATAACTTTTTCAAATAGCATCATCTTCTATTAGGGGCTTAGGGCACTTAGCATTAAATACTGTTCCTGTCATATGAAGTATAATACGATATGTTTGCATATCTTGCAATATTTACCCAAATAATAGTTCAGTTTTAGTCAAATGTATATAACTTTATAACGAAAAAAGCTAGAGGTTCAGTATTTACAGACAAAACTTCTCCTTTCAAATATCTCAAAGTATTGCTAAACTCATCTTAATGAACAATCAAAACTTTAAAAGTTATATAAATAAAACCATTTTTTAAAGAACACCCTAATTTTTTCGGTAAATTTCTTGCAAAGTGAAAAGTTCCAGTGTCTTCGATAAAGTTTTTTAAGATTTGATTTTCTTCAAGTTTCTGGTACACCACTAAAATCTATCGCAAAGTATTAAAAAGTTAAATTTTTGATTTTATTAAATTTAGAACCACACTACCCACTAGACTTCTCCACATTTTGAAAAAGTTTTGAAATATACATGGGTCAGCTCAAATTTTTGTTCTAGGTGTGAATTTAAGAACTTTCGCCAAAAATGGCTTAATTTGGGCATGATTTAGAGGTGTCTCCAATCAAAAATCGTGGTTTTGCTATGTTTCCATGGGAAGATCACTTACACTCTGATTTGATAGGCCCTACATGCCCACATATCATCAAAGCTTGTTCTTTACACATATCTTAACATGTTTTAACAGGTAAACATAGCTCTAATCGCAATAGAAAATTTGTTAACTAGATTTTCATATAGAAAAGTATATCAAAACCAAGGAAAATTAGTAGTATTTTTTCTTGGTTTTGGTATTCTTTTCAATATAAAAATCCAGTTAACAAATTTTCTATTGCGATTAAAGCTATGTTCACCTGTTAAAACATGTTAAGATATGTGTAAGGAACAACCTTTGATGATATGTGGGCATATTGAGCCTATCAAATCAGAGTGTAAGTGATCTTCCCATGGAAACATAGCAAAAACACGATTTTTGATTGGAGACACCTCTAAATCATGCCCAAATTAAGCCATTTTTGGCGAAAGTTCTTAAATTCACACCTAGAACAAAAATTTGAGCTGACCCATGTATATCTCAAAACTTTTTCAAAATGTGGAGAGGTCTACTACCCACTATTTAAAATGATAGAAAAGTCTTGTAAAGTGCAAAATTTTATCATGAATACTATATATTTTATATTATCCACCATAAAAGTAATTTAAACATACCACCAAAGGTCAATTGAGCTTGGGCTTGTGGGATCACCCCTGGCTGCTACGCCGTTATCGATCTGGACTAGCTGAAGTTGCATAGGGAATCAGTGCAACTCCTGGTAATCCAGAAAGAAAGAGAAGGAATGTTAGTCCGATGCCTACTTTTGCTAGATACCGTATATACTACTGCGCTCTCCACAAGTATCACGGGAGAAGGAGATATTTGTTAGTAAGTATAGGGGCGCGATTCTTCATGTTGTAGTTATTTTCCATCAGCCTACTTCCGCTACGAATCCAAAGACCGACACCAGAGAGGTGACCCACTAACTCACGGACCGGGGGCCAACGGCTTTAGATCCCTTCCGAAGGAAGACGTGACCAGTTTTTTTCACTTCAGAAAAATCTCAACGACCTCGGCCAACTGGGATGGGTGGCAGTCACGCTTACCACACAGCCATTAGCACCGTCATTAAATATTCTATCAAGGGTCAATTCATGGAAAATCAAATTTTTAATATAACTTTTGCAGTTTTCATTTTTTGCTAACATATCCTTTAGATGTTTTTCAGAGATTTTCAAGACGAACATTTTCTCTACGGTGGGGCAAATCCGACCTAGTAAATGGTTTTGGCTGTAATATGCTCATTTTACATCGGATCAAGTTTTTGCCTTTCTCATATAGAAAGGTTATGCAATCACTCTGAAAAACGTCAACCTAATCCCGGCCCGGAGGGCCGAGTGTCATATCCCATTCGACTCAGTTCGTCGAGATCGGAAAAAGTCTGTATGTGTGTGTGTATGTATGTGTGTGTATGTGTGTGTGTATGTGTGTGTGTATGTGTGTGTGTATGTATGTGCGTATGTGTCAAATAATGTCACTCATTTTTCTCAGAGATGGCTGGACCGATTTGCCCAAACTTAGTCTCAAATGAAAGGTGCAACCTTCCCATCGGCTGCTATTGAATTTTGGATCGATCGGAATTCTGGTTCCGGAATTACGGGTTTCAGAGTGCGGCCACACAGAAATTTCGCATAAAAACTATAGGAAAAATTAAAAATAGAATTTTTTTTTTGATGCTAAATGTATTCAAGGTGCATAAAACGTCGAGATTTGATGCAAACACGAAAAAAATTTGACGAAGATTCACGTTTTTGGATTTTGCACATTTTTGCCTTTCTCATATAGAAAGGTTATGCAATCACTCTGAAAAACGTCAACCTAATCCCGGCCCGGAGGGCCGAGTGTCATATCCCATTCGACTCAGTTCGTCGAGATCGGAAAAAGTCTGTATGTGTGTGTGTATGTGTGTATGTATGTGTGTGTATGTGTGTATGTGTGTGTATGTGTGTGTGTATGTATGTGCGTATGTGTCAAATAATGTCACTCATTTTTCTCAGAGATGGCTGGACCGATTTGCCCAAACTTAGTCTCAAATGAAAGGTGCAACCTTCCCATCGGCTGCTATTGAATTTTGGATCGATCGGAATTCTGGTTCCGGAATTACGGGTTTCAGAGTGCGGCCACACAGAAATTTCGCATAAAAACTATAGGAAAAATTAAAAATAGAATTTTTATTTTTGATGCTAAATGTATTCAAGGTGCATAAAACGTCGAGATTTGATGCAAACACGAAAAAAATTTGACGAAGATTCACGTTTTTGGATTTTGCACATTTTTGCCTTTCTCATATAGAAAGGTTATGCAATCACTCTGAAAAACGTCAACCTAATCCCGGCCCGGAGGGCCGAGTGTCATATCCCATTCGACTCAGTTCGTCGAGATCGGAAAAAGTCTGTATGTGTGTGTGTATGTGTGTATGTATGTGTGTGTGTATGTGTGTGTATGTGTGTGTATGTGTGTGTGTGTATGTATGTGCGTATGTGTCAAATAATGTCACTCATTTTTCTCAGAGATGGCTGGACCGATTTGCCCAAACTTAGTCTCAAATGAAAGGTGCAACCTTCCCATCGGCTGCTATTGAATTTTGGATCGATCGGAATTCTGGTTCCGGAATTACGGGTTTCAGAGTGCGGCCACACAGAAATTTCGCATAAAAACTATAGGAAAAATTAAAAATAGAATTTTTATTTTTGATGCTAAATGTATTCAAGGTGCATAAAACGTCGAGATTTGATGCAAACACGAAAAAAATTTGACGAAGATTCACGTTTTTGGATTTTGCACATTTTTGCCTTTCTCATATAGAAAGGTTATGCAATCACTCTGAAAAACGTCAACCTAATCCCGGCCCGGAGGGCCGAGTGTCATATCCCATTCGACTCAGTTCGTCGAGATCGGAAAAAGTCTGTATGTGTGTGTGTATGTGTGTATGTATGTGTGTGTATGTGTGTGTATGTGTGTGTGTATGTATGTGCGTATGTGTCAAATAATGTCACTCATTTTTCTCAGAGATGGCTGGACCGATTTGCCCAAACTTAGTCTCAAATGAAAGGTGCAACCTTCCCATCGGCTGCTATTGAATTTTGGATCGATCGGAATTCTGGTTCCGGAATTACGGGTTTCAGAGCGCGGCCACACAGAAATTTCGCATAAAAACTATAGGAAAAATTAAAAATAGAATTTTTATTTTTGATGCTAAATGTATTCAAGGTGCATAAAACGTCGAGATTTGATGCAAACACGAAAAAAATTTGACGAAGATTCACGTTTTTGGATTTTGCACATTTTTGCCATTCTCATATAGAAAGGTTATGCAATCACTCTGAAAAACGTCAACCTAATCCCGGCCGGAGGGCCAAATTTTTTTTTCAACTCGCATAAGGTTTCTGGATTTTAACAGGGGCGTAGTTGATGGTTTACGGAGAGAGGTTACACCCCCCCCCTCTACTGTTCACTCCCCTCCTTTAAAAATCTCCTTAAATCACCGCTCAGACCACCACCTCATACCCCTCCCTTTCAACCCCATCATCTTTAAACCACCACTATATTCAAAGCATACCAATTTAAGCTGGGGAGTCGTTCATTCATGGGACTTTCGCCCTCCTCACATACCCATCCCCGCATGACAAAATGAGTTAGCAAGCAGATAACATTGATCTAATGCTGATTAGGCTAATGGAGTATGATATTTTTTTGTTTCAAGTGTTTCACCGTCGACACGTAGCTCATCAAGTTCGTGGCTGGCATGCCATTGTGTATAAGTGCAAAGTGTACTAAGAATGTAATGGACATTTCCACGATTATGTTGAACATAAAAAGCCTCCGTGCCATAGTTTAGAGAAATGAGAAAGGCACAATTGCACCGCTAGGTGGATTAAAACAGGTTTTTCATATACCAAATTAAAGGTTAGACTTCTGGGCAACTGTCTATATATAGCATTTTATTCGCAACAACTAATTTTGAGATACAAGCCTTTTACGAAAACGTTCATTTTTGCTGTTTTCAAAAATGGTGGGGTAAACCCGACCGCCTATGTTTTTGGTTGATTTAGTAAGTACAGATATTACCCAAATTTTATAGTTTTTCAATGATAAATCAACAAATTTTATGTTATTGAATTGTAGCATGAAGAAAATGGAATTCAATGTCAATCTTGGAATGTCAAGATCACGAGCACTAGCACGTAGATATTCCCACTGGTATCGGAGCAATTGCTCGACGAATACTATATTCGTGACGTTTTTGTGTCTTTCGCTTGTAATTATAAACAATTGTGCAAAAAATAATAAATAATAACAATAAAAATATATTTCAATTTGATAAATAAACATTTCCTTGGCAAAAAAGCGGTCGGATTTACTCCACTATTTAGAGGTCGGATTTGCCCCACCGCGTCATTTTTCATTAAGATGCAATTAAATAAAATTATGAAAAAAGTTGGACTAAATTCATTTATGCACTTTGTAGGACTTTAATCAAAGAATATAATTACACTTACATTTTTATGCAATCACGTTAACAATCAGAAATATCCTGTAGCCAATGGTGCACAAAAATCAAACCAAAAGTTGTAAAAACACACTTATTGTCGTTTGAGCATCTCAATGTAGACTAATAAAATGCTGTCATACCACCATTATGATTTCTTTCGATGCTCTACACGACAACATTGATATTAGTTCGCGTAGTGCTTCCGAATCGCGATAACAGAGGAGGGTCGGGTTTACCCATCGGTTGGATTTGCCCCACCTTACCCTACTTATAACATCAACAAATTACTTTTTGAAATCAATTATGCGAAATTTTACAAAATATCTTGCACGCCATTTTTTCTCAAATATGCCTCGAATCATAACCTTATATGTAGTTAACAAAGAATTATCTTTAGTTTGCCTGAGTAATACGGTGAAACCCATTCCTATCAGCCCCTTGGTGAATTCTGGACTGATAAAACAAGGACATTGACAAAATGGGGACATATATGTTACTTTCATTGTAATAAACCGAAGCTCTTAAAATATTCTTCTTTAGTCCCTAGATATTGACTCACAACTTTTTCTGATTACTTAGTTTAAATTTCTCTCAAGGGGGTCTGACAGTAAAAAATTTAAAAAGAAATTATGAACCTATATATCCGATATATATATATATATATATATATATATATATATATATATATATATATATATATATATATATATATATATATATATATATATATATATATATATATATATATATATATATATATATATATATATATATATATATATATATATATATATATATATATATATATATATATATATATATATATATATATATATATATATCGGATCACAATTTTCATATGATGCTGACAAAATCGGTTCAAAAAGCTGATAAAATAGGGGGTTGATAAAATCGGGTCTTCACTGTACTGCCTATAATCATAAGTCTGTCCCATGTAGATAGGGAATCCCGTAGAACATGAGACTGACATGCGGTTATGGGCAGTGTATTAGTATTCCAAAGTACTCCATTTTTGGCGAAAAAGCGCGCATAACTTTTCAACGATAATAGTTCGATATAGGGTGCCATCAAAGTCCTTATATAGGAATGTCCTAGCATGCGTCAAAACGAAAACTGCCTCTGTGATCGTATATGTGACGGTTTCTAAGGGCGAATGGTCGCGTCTACGTCATCAATACCACGTTTTATAGGCTGTCTCTGTTCAATACCACCAGTTTTGACCTTAAAACAATCTTAAAGTTGTTTGAAGACTACCTCAGTTTTAAATCAAAAAACAGCAGAAGTTATTTGAATAAAACATTTTTTCAAAGAAACACAAAGGAACAAAAAATTGGTTGTAAAATGAAAAATATGACACATAGAGCTTACATGTCTTCAGCAAACTTTTCTAAAATTTGTCGTTGGTAAAAGTATAACCACCAAAACAAAAACAAAGAGCTCACACTGTGAAATTTTTTTCAAAAGCATTATAAGGGCCCAATTATAAATTACGTAACGCTTTTATGGGGGAAGGTGGTACACAACAAAGTATGACATGTTGCGACATATGGAGGAATGGGAGTAAACTAAAATGTTACGAAACATGTTTTTACGGAAGAAATTTTTTTTGAGAAATTTGTTACGTAATAGGGGAAGGGGGATAGAGAAATTTTTGGCAATTTGTTACCAGTGGGGAGAAGGGGGTGACTTTTTGAATAATTTTTGCGTTACGTAATTTACGAATTGACCCTAAGGCTCAAAATTCTTGCTAAATTTGCATTCTGGAGTACTGTGAACTGGCAGACGTGGTAGCTCTCCCGAAATTATCCTATGACAATTTAACTTCGAACCAGCCACTCACGGCCGCGTGGGAACTTGCTGTTGCGGAATAAAATCACTTAAGGGGTTACATACCTTTTTGTGAGAAACATGTCCAGAAAGTTTGAATTTACGCAAAGGCATAAAGCAGTGATTACATTACATCAAACTTGGTAGCACATTTTTCAGTGAAATAAACAAGCATGAGTTTATAAAAATATATTGAACATTGGCGGAGTTACGGCTTTATCCCAGAAACGGTTAAGTTACGATAAAAATTAATTGTGATCAATTAAAAAAAATTAAGAAAATAGGTTGAGTGGTTTCTCGAAAGTCGTGATCACCGAAAAAGAATTTTTGGAAAAACGACATTTCGAGATAATCGAGTTTAAAATTTCAAGTTATCACTACTCTTGGGAAACGAAACCCGCTTGAAAACGCTATAACTTTCTATCTATTTCTCGGATCTCTATTAAAATTTGGTAAAATATTCTCATTTTTTGAAAAATAAAAAGGTATTTAACCCCTT
Source organism: Topomyia yanbarensis (assembly GCF_030247195.1). Taxonomy (NCBI): domain Eukaryota; kingdom Metazoa; phylum Arthropoda; class Insecta; order Diptera; family Culicidae; genus Topomyia; species Topomyia yanbarensis. Next base: position 410,094,656 of record NC_080671.1, on the reverse strand, counting down.
AATAAGTACATGACCATGCGATGCAGTCTTGTGGGACAATTTCAAAAATTATTATACCCTTACATATTGCCAAATTGAAATCTGAAAAGGTACCCGGGTACCCTGTCGAACACATAACGTTTAATTTAAAGCTAATGGTTAATTTGCAGCCGTGTAATCCTTTTTACCTTTCTCATATAAAAAGGTTTTTGCCTTTGGTCATTGAATGTTAATCAACTTTATTCATTACCTATTATTTTTCCAATAATTTCGAACGGCCAGGCTCCGTTTCCGTTCTACTATATGATGAATGATTTGCTTTAACGACTATCGGGAGCGTACGGACACAACATACGAGTGCGGGGATTCGGGTCTATTTTATTAGGACTGCAAACAAATGAATGGATGGTGTATATCATATATGCACAAACATTACGTTACATTGAAGAACGGTCCCTGGGAGGTGGAACAATTTATACGGTAATTACATTTGCATTGAACGGATTAGCGCTTCCAATCGAGATACCAACTTCAAACCCATTTACCGAACGCTCGATGGTACCACAATTATATTGCTTAATGATATCAGATGCAAACATCGAAAACTGCGTTTAATTAGTATAGCAGCAATCAACTGAATCGATAATTATCGTTGACGTTTGATCATAAGTATAGAAATTTCGAATCAGAAATATTCAAATTATTTCAGCGCGACACATTAACAAGGTTCAACAGAATCATTCAAAACTTCTATTTTCGTACATTGAACAAGCATTCGTTTGACAGTCAGAGAAACCTCCACAAAAAACATACAACGACTCGGAAAGTTAGTTGAGTTGGTTAAGCAATGCAATTTTTGTATAAACGTGTAAATAAAAAGCATAAATGTGTGAAAGAGTTAGAGAAAAGCGAACCATAAACCCAAAATATAAGAATTTAAAACTCATCCGGTAAACGTAATCACTTTGACTCACACAAAATAAAACGATTTACTGAACAGAGTAAAACACCTAACCGAGCAAAAAAATGCAGCTGTCGCAACAGATTTTTAACACGAAATTAAGCGGAACAAAACAAACATACAAAAAAACTATGAATGTCACCAATCTGCGAGTTGATGCTGTAAATCCGGGAAAACAGAGACAAAGGAGAAATTAATGAAAAGTTGATTTCATACTTGGACTTGTTGTTAACATATCAATCGATCAATCCCTGGTGTGTGTGTGTGTGTGTGTATGTGCGGATGTGGATGAGTGAAAGAGAGTATTCAGGGCAGGCTTAAAACAATGAAGTGGGAAATGTTGTTCCGCGAAGATAAACCATACGATTTAAGTTGATTGCTTTCCAATCCCGATAATTGTGTTTTATAGAATGATTAACCGAATTGAACGAATTCATCCGGACAGAGCCTACGCATGTGAGAAGTCAGTCGACGTTAAATTGGGCGTGAGTAAGTACTTTCGAATTAAAACACTAAGCAACCGAACAGATGAGGATCACGAAAGTGCGTCGTTGAATTGAGCCAAATTTTATTGATCCGTTTCCTCCCCCTCCAGAATGGTTACTTGTTGTAGCAGATAGATGACGTAAAAATCGAAAAATTGTGTACAAAATCAAGCTAGGAATTAAAACTCATAGTATAATGCATAAACACAGTTTTTGCCACCGTGTGTTAGTCCAGTAAGTGGATGGGAAAGCGCGCAATGGTCCGCCAACGACGATGAATGGTATGGGATGAGTGGCAAATATTTGACTATAGAAGTGGTTAAGTAAGAGCAAAGATCGGAACCGAGTAGCTAGTGAAAAGTCGAGAATAATGGTCAAAAATAAAAGGTTGCGTGAAGAACATAGGTTGCGACTAAGAAATAAAGATACAACTTGCAGTCAGCTTGAAGTTAAAAACTAACTTTGTATTTGAAAAGTGTAAACAAATTGAATAAAAAATGATCAAGAAAATTACGTTTTCTTTTCTTTTTTCTGAATTCTGAAATGTTCCAAATCGGTTCAAAGAAATCTGCTCAAGGGTACCTAACAATTGGGGTCAAAAGGTCATTAGTTTAGAATGAATTCAAGCCTCCAAAACAATAAATCGTCCATAGCCGAGGAAAAGTAAATGTCTTAGAAAAGAGCACTGATAAAATTGGTATTTTTAACCATAATATAGAGACGGATCCAGGAAAAGGGCTCTGTGGGTTACTCTTCATTTTTACCGGACGGCCAGGGTTGGCACTAGTTTCCAAATAATTTTCCGAGATTACAGTTTGCGGCACAGGTAAGTTGACGAGGGCAGTACACTCTTTACGCATGGGCATACTGGGTCTGAGCCAGGGTTTAGGGGCACCGCACTGAGGATGGATATAAATCGATACTAACGCCTGTGTTCAAAAAAAGTGCACTCGAATATTTGTAACTCTTCGGGGCGTTACTAAAATGGCACTAAAAAAATTGTTATTATTAATTTTTCTTATTATTTCAAATGTTTAAATTCATACATTTATTAGGTGATTCATCAAAAGTGCTATAATTGAAAAGTGTACCTTTGTAATGCAACTATTTTTTCCGATATTATTGAATTGCAAGTTTATTGTGTTCAAAATTGCACATGTTTTGTCGCATCTAATTTTCAATATTCGTCGATTTGTTAGAATTCTACGGGAATACCTAACGTATTCACCGGGTGACGCAAATCGAGCTGGCTTTTTTACGAAAGAAACTAATTTCTATGTTTGTTTAATGTTTATTTACCCAACTAGGGAACTAATCCTCATGATATGAAATGTGCATGGGGAAAACGCATGGTCTTGTTTGAGTAGAGATTTGGCTTTACTCATGTATGAGGGTTGATGATAGACAATTCGTGAAAAAGATCGAAAACTAGTTACCAATTTCCTTCAGTCATATCAGCACGAAGAACGAAATTGTTTTATTGTTAAGTTCTTTGGTGTGCTTTTAGTTCATTAAACCATTGTCATTACATATATTTTTTCACATTGTATTGAGTATTTTCATATAATTTTGAGTAATATATGCACTATGTTATTAATTTTCATGTAAACCATATTGCATCAAGAGCATAATAATATTATAGCTTGATTTTTCTGTTTAAAGCCAAAACCAGTAGTCTCTTCTATATTTCTTGCAACTTATGCGTTTTCTGATTTTGGTACGTTGTTATTTTAAATTAGTAAATTAGTTTTCCCAGTTTTAATATCGTAAGAAGTGACAAAAATAGAACTCTCTATACTTCATCTCTTGCATCTTTTAGACTTTCTGATTTTTCGGGCTAAATAATTAAAACAATTCCGATTATTCTTCTTATATATTCGTGACAAAGCTACTTGCTTCTCTTTGTAGTAGTTGGGGTAATAACACAGTACGCGCACGTGAAATTGCTGGTATGTCCGCCATATAAAGCAAGGTTGTCAGTAAAGTTGCTTATTTTGAACCGCTCAAATTGTTTTCGCATCCTTGTCGCGGAAAAAAAACAATATTTTTTAGTTGCATCCCCAGTTTGTTTTCTACTCTTATTGTTGCCATTTGAAGTTTTTTGTTGTTTCCTTTCGCTAGTTTGTTGTCTGTAAAAATAATATTTGAATTAAGTATAATTCTAGACATTGTCTCGTTATTCGCCATTATAATATTAACAAAACGTTTTAAAGAACCTAATGAGTGGTTGGGCGTCCGTAGACTCCTAAAATCTAGAACTCGTACGAACCCCAGCACAATATTTCGAATCTCTATCTTTACTAACAATCTATCTGTGATCTACGTTAGGGTCTGGCCTGCGTCGGAACTGATCAACAAACAACTTGTCGGTTAACATCGAAGGATGATTTTTTACAAGGCATTATTATCTATTGATTCTCTTACAGTTTCGGCCAACCCCGATCAATAACGGAGTAACAACCAGGAGTGGTCGCACAAACTGTAACTCAAGCTCAAAATGTATAATTTAGTTCATTCTTTGCGTCTTCCTGCATGCTATAGCAATAGAACGTACCAGAACAAAAAATCGCACAAAAAATATTCCGCTATGTATTTCTATTTCTACAGCGAGGATAGAACATGAATATAGATTGATTTAAAAAGTGGCAATATTCGACGTAGTGGAATTTCATTGGAAGAAAATATATCTCCGGAGTTTTTGAACAATTAAACTTCATACTTTCTACCGTCGGTCGATGAAATAAAACGTCAATCAAAATTAGTCATCATGTTGAAATATGTTGTGTTCAACGATGAATCAACAAAGAGATCAGTTGAATTTCAGTTGTTTTGAAATGGAAGTGTAACGGCATTCGCGTTTTTTTTCAAAACCATCAAAAGACCCCTTGCTCCAGCCAGTGAAGATACTGGAGTGTAAACGTTTGTATTCAGCAACAATCGACGGGAATATGACATACGTCAACTCAGACTGTTATTGGGTGACTTTCGCCGGTACTGCTCTACCCAACTACATCCTCTTTGACAAGGTTCGTCTACCTGTTCGTATTTTTGTGCCGCGGGTGATGAACGGCACAAATTGCAAACAACTGGAGCAAAGAAGTTCGTTGAGGGAAATTCAGTGGGAGCCACAAAGACATTTTTCCAACATTACACCAGATCTCGACGCTTCATGACATTGTTTTTCGATTGCACTCAATTACCAATACTTTTGGGGCGTGTCGGATATGAAATTTCAGGAAAACCATAAATGTTGGCACTCTATCGTATATCAAGTATACTGAGGAGACAATTTTAGGAACGTTGGATTGATTGGTGGATCGTTGATTACGGTCCATATCATTAGCTTTGAATTACCAGTCTAAAAGCAGTCACGGCATTCCGTTTATATTCCAGACAGCACCAGGGCCAGCTTAAGACTAAGCGGGGCCCTGGGCACTCTTGAGCTAGGGGGCCCCTATAATTGAACAGGTATAAACATCTGTAATAGTAGGATGATCAAAAAAAGATTCCCAGCATTACGAAACCATGTCCACTCCATGCCACCCTGAGACTCTTTTCAAAATTTGATCCAAATCATTCAACCGTGTTCAAATTATTTAAAAAAAAGTGGGATTAAAAAAATACGGAGAACAAAGACGATTTCAGATTATCACAACCACGGACCGTTGCCGATGTCCAAATATCGTCAAAACGCTAGATGAACTGAGTACATCTTGAAAGGTTATTTGTTTTTTGACCGATCTGTCCGATGGTGGCAAACGGCCTAACACACTATATGTGTGGTGGTGCGACCTCGATTTCAGGTGAGCTACATACAGTGAAATGGACTTATCAACTAGGCTACAGTATTCCCATACGGTGCACAGTGGCGGGTCTTCGAACAAAAGTCGGACAAAACCGAAAATGTTGCCTATTTTGGCTGAAAATCACAAATTAAGCTAATTTTGGGGTGCTGAGCTCATTTTTGTTGTCAACAGTGATTAAATATTAGATGTTTTTTTCCATACAGTGTCATAAAACCTTTCTTATGATTATGATCCCATTTTTATGATAGATTTTTTTGTTACTGTTCATCAATATCAACAATATCATAAAAATTAAGAACACTACTTTAAATTCATTGTATAAAGCGTTAGTTTACTATAAATAGTAGACCGGAATAATCATATGCAAAATATGAGCTTTTTCCGATAGCTCTAGTTCACCCACAAGAGGTTTCAAGTGTTTATAGTAATATATATGGAAACTAGGAAAAAAACCTTAATTTCAATAAAAAATTTTACAATAATTCTGCGAACCTCAAAACTTATGGTCGCGTAGTTTATTTTATAAGAAATAGCTTTGTTGAAGATCGCATAATGATTGGAGGTCCCCCTAAAAAGTTATTTAACTTTGAAGACCAATCATTTTTTTTGAAATTTCCTATTCTAAGCATGTGCGAGAAAGAGAGGCAACACATAACTTTATATGAGAATATCTTTTTACTTCAAAATCGGATCAATTTGCAGTCTTCGACAATGTTAACATTAAGCTATTTGGGGTGCACAAGATGATACTGACATTTTGTACTGAATTTATTGTTTCAATTGCCTATTTTTCATATATTTTCACATACAAACTTGAAAATTCTTGTGAGTGAATTAGAGTTTTCGAAACAAGCTCATATTTGACAAGTGGTATGTGAAGCCAATTACCGTTTGATTTAACAGTGTTCCGAAAAAAAAGTCAAAATTGTTGCCGGTCTAGCACAAAACACCATGCGCCTCCACATCAGTAACAAAAATTTAAAATCTCATTAAACCCGTTTGCACACTCAGGCGCAGAACGAGGCCATGATATTTGGAAAGTAGAGGCAATTTCCTATAGAATGTATAATATGTGACCGTTCCGAAATGTTTCACCTGATTGTGAAGAATACATTACTGAAAACAGTATTTTTGATCTGACCACATCAAACATAATTAAACGAAAAAGTCATAGTTCCCAGAAAACTTAATGAATATATTGTAATCGCAAATAAAGTGCTTTCGTTACTCTGGAAAATGAAAATAGTTGTGAGACAATCGGTCAAAAGAGCAACATATATTTGAAGTGAGAATAGAAATTGTGGTTTCGTAAATAAAAATCATTAAAAAATCCGGACATTGCTACGTTTAAACTGATATTAAAAATCGTGTTCTTATGCAATGATAATAAAATTTTTAATATATATTTTACTAAATACATGAAAAATTTAGAGAAAATATGAAATATCGATATTTCGAACTTTTTAATATTTTGTCCAGCCTCCAGCCACTGTGCGGTGTAATCTGACCTTCATAGATGGAAGACGTTGTTTGAGGATTAAGGATGCTTCCATCAAGAAGGAGGGATGTTGAGGTAGGATGTCTTAAACGTCCATTATAGGAACATTATGTAGTGTAGCGAAAATTTCATCGCACATAGTCCACAATGTGTAGCCATAAACAAAGCGCACTGTTACTTATAATTTCTGAAATACTTTATGTAGGTAGATTGCACATTGATTCGTTCAGTATTGTTCCGGTACAATAGCATCTTTATGGTCCTGATACAGGGAAAACCCATCTTCATCAGCCCCCACTTTTGTCGGCTTTTCGACTTGATTTCGTCAGCCAGCCATGTTTATGAGGCTATGTCGACGGACTAATGTTGAACAATTTAACAGCTTCGGTTTATTAATAAATATGTTGTTATTGCCCCCATTTAGTCAACCGAAAATACACCAAAGGGGCAGATAAAAACGGGTCTCCGCTGTATAATGAAGCTAAACGGAGTCGACTTCCGACTTTGGAACAAACCACATTTTTTCTTTTAATGAATATTACACTTCGCCTACAGATGGGTGAATTTGGGAACCTTTGAAATCATTTGGTATTATTTGTAGTCTAAGCGCCCTAATCATCACGAGATTCGTTCATTTTGTTCGTATTTCTTTCTGCCGGAATAGAAATAACGGTTCTTTGCAATATTGTCTCTTTTTGCACGAATTGTTGGTGACGTATATTTTTGTTGTATATTACGACAGATGTTTTGTGCATTCGATTATTATGACCGGTTTAGGTAGGCATAGAAAGCGAACTGGTAATAATAACAGTATCCCTGTTCAACAAATTGGTGATTCGAAGACAACTATTAACATGCTCACTATTCGATATAAGAAGTGTTCAATACCTTAGTTATCGCGTAAAGTTTGTTTAAAATTACTTTCAAAACGACACCAAAAATTACTCGAATCTATCAATATGATCGGCGCAATTCTTTTCAATGGCAGGAATATAAAGCAGTCGAAATATAAAGGACGTCGAGTGCACGTTGCCGCGACGCCTAGCATTCGCCATTTGTCCAAAAACTGAGGTTTGGAATTTAGTTAGGAGAACTGCCTGTGTGAAGCAACATACATGAATATTTATAAAATATTTCCGCTAAAAAATGCGCGAGGCCCTTCAAATATTCCCAAACACATGTACATTTGCCGTGACTCATTTCGACAAATCAAGAGTAAAGCCAGGGTCGATATGTGTAACACTTTCAAAAGGGCATTTTCAAACGTTTTTTGGACTTCATGATGGATTATATTTTCAGATAGGGCGGATGCACTACGGAAAACCATTATTGGTTTTGTGCCGATATAAGACTGGCCAGGCAGAATGAAACATGCCAAATACGGCCTAAAAGTGTCGAGTCCTCGTAAGTCCTCAAGACCGTACTGGACAGCACCCACCCATCTTCATGCACAACCTAACGAAAAAAGATGCTTTTATGATCAATTGCTGATTAAGTTTTTGACATAGTCTGCGTTCCAGTTTCCAATAAAATAGGTTGCATCCAGCCATATATCGTGTGAAGATAGATCACCACGTTATTCTTTACTATCAAATTCAGACTTGCTTTTCAAATCTCTATAATATATCTCTCATGATTTCTGCTCTTCCTTCCTATTCTTCAGATTTCACTTTGCTTCTGGTTCTATGTCCCTGTGTAAATAAACTCTCCTGAATTGATTAAAATGATCCCAAAATGGACTGCGAGCTTCCATTTAAAATCAAATACATTGAACTGGATTCGACCGTAACCGATCTTCTTCGGGTCAAGTTAGTCCACGAAGTAATCTAATATTCCGCAAGTCACAGATATATTGAGCCGTACCAGATATCTCGAAAGTTCGGAATCGTGATATTTTGTCTAAAGCAAACTTTCAACGCTACTGGCGACAATACTTTCGTGAAGAACTAACGCGTTTACATGCCCGCTCACAAAGTTGAGATCGATGGTGTCGTTATCGTTATCGTCGAACTTGGTATGCGTGGATCTACTGAGGAATGGGATTGTCTGTTTCAATGACCCCTTGCTCCAGTGAGCGAAGATTTTGAGTTACAATCGTAATGGACGAGACAAAATGGGGCCCTGCGGTCTTTACTAGAGCTTTGTAAGCTTTGCTTTACAGCCCATGACCATATTGTCGTGTCACTTGTTCCTATGAAACTGGGAAAATAAGCGGAAGAAGTTTGCCAGAAATTCTTTATACAGTGCTATCATTATCTCATTTTTTAAGATTTTGCTATTTAGTTCGGTCTGACTTAATACCGACCCTATGTAAAAGTCAATGTTTGTATGTAGGTGATTTATGGACTCCCAGACAGCTTAACCGATTGTCGTAAAAAATTTTACGCAGCGGACAATTGTTATGAAGCGTGTTTGTGTACTATTGGTTGGGATTTATCTACCCGCCAGATGGTGCTTCGGTACAAATTGTGTTTTACCCCTATTTCGTTGAAAGTCTTAGCAACGCGCGACGTGTATTAGCAAGTAAAATATATGTATAAAAGAATATTGGTGTCCCTGCACGGTATGAATCGGATCGGAAAGGTGTAAATTTGGCTTAAGACTGTCATAACCGTCAAAGATTTCCAACAAATTACAAGCTTGATAATCCTCTCTTCTTTGTCATAGATGCCCACCCTCACTTCCTTGTATCTGATACTGCCGTTACTCCGATGCTGAAATCAATCCTCCTCTCGCCATGAAAATGTTTTTTTTCTTGAGCAAATAGGCCTTTATCAGTAAAAAGCGAATTTGAAACCTTTACCATTTCTTCAAATTGCACTCTCTCAAAAACAGAAGCTAAAGCATATTCACAGTTTTTAAACGCAATTACCCACAATTACCAATCATCCTCCACTTCTAGTCTTAAAAATTGATCCCCATGTACGTTGAACTGTATTTCTAGTATTTATATGTGGTTTTAACCCCTTCGTGTCAATGTTGTTTGTGGACAACAACGTTTTTAAACTTTTGATTGAGGCAATAATTGTTCACAAAAACAAGTAAGTCTAATAAAGGTGACTATTACCTTTCATTTGAATATTAACAGTTACAAGGCCTTGTAAGGATCAGCTCTAGAACTGAAGTTATTGCAATTAGCCTGATTGGATTCCGATGGAACAGTTCTGCCAGAGACAGTTTACATCCTCTAGTTTTAAAAAATGTAAAATGTAAAAACTGGCACCTTCAAGCTGTAATGGTACCGTACCCTTTGAAAAAAACTGAATAAAAAAAGTAACTTGCACAATAAATAAATCAGATATGCTGCTCACTAGTAGATTCAAATAAATTAAACATACATACCGAAAGACATTCAGTATTTTCTTATTTACGTTGCGAAACCTTTAACGACTATTGTCGAAAACATTTCAAGCTAATAAGTTTGATGAATTCAATTCATCATTGAATACTTGGTTTACTACACAAGTTAGTAATGTAGCACCGTATATGTTATTAACTTCGTCCCGTTATCGCTCATAGCCACCGTAGTTCAGCTTTCGGTACTGGCACGGTAGGCAAATTCTACCGCATGGCATTCTATGCATCAAAGCGGTTCGTTTTCTACACCGTTTCTGTGCTTCGGTGGAAAACCTATTCATCTCCTTTCCACCAAATAATGTAGCAGTTACATCGTTAATCATATTTGATGGTTTTCATTAGACGGCCAACACGTTCGGTGAGGTTTTCCAGGGAAAGACACGGACGCTTGGAAGAATGACTATATATATGTATGTACTGCATACGGGGTGTGGAGAAACAATGTTTTGCAATATTCTCTTCTCAAGGACACGGTGTGGTTTTGGGTAGAAGGGTATAAAACGCCCCTACTCTATTACAGAGAAATTAGAATTATTTGAGGCAAAGAACCATTAGGGGCCCTTACATGAGCATTCAAATTAACATTACTAGGTATTAGGGCATCGCAAAAAAAATTCAATTGTCAAAGGCCCCCCTCTAATATTGTGACAAATGTCAAAGTAAGCTCAGATGGCAAATTTCACATCATTTGAACAATTCTAGACTCCCGCCCACCTCGCTTGAAATTTTTGAAATTAGTACTATGGGAAAATATGCAGGAAAAATATATTAAATGCTATAACTTTTTAAGTAGCATTCAAAAAAGTACAATTTATACACCTTTTTAAAGGAAATAACCTTGGTATTTGAATGTAAAAACGACAGGAATTAAATTTTTTATAAAAGGTTCTAAAAACACCTACATAATAATGATTCTATAAAAAAGTAAGGTGGAACAAATTTCGAAAAATAAAGCATCAAATTAAATCAAATCAAAAAAATAAAGCATTTTACTTGAAGGAGCGTTTTTAACCTTCTACTCTACACTATCGAGCAAAGAGCCTCGTGGCTGCGGTGTGATGGTAGATTCCTGCGGAGGCATTGATAGCAGCCCTGTTGGGCAAGGAATTGCCAAGAATGTTGGTAAAGAAATACACCGATATGGTTTGCAAAATGTTGATTCAGTTTCATGTGTTCTTGTAGGGTTTATTTATTTCCGTATTTACTACTGCGTTCATAAATAATTCAAATGCGAGTTTTCCTGAGTCCTTCGGTTTGCTTTAGTATCAATTCCAATAAGTGTATTACAGTGTCGTGTTTGGACAGGTAAATTTTTTTAGACTTGTTGATTTTGTATTGTTGGGTTTTGCATGTTTATTCGCAACGACAATCTGTTAGCATAAGCCTTATATCAGGTTAAGGAACTAAATATTTACATGACATTTATTAAAATATTTTCTAAACTTTTTAATAAACGTATAACTTTAAGTTTTCTCCAAGACACACGGAAGCGAAAGCGACGCCTGTGGTCCTCCAAAAACTACCAGCATTGCAGCAACAATAATACATCTGCCAATTGGTAATCAGTAATAATTGATGAAATACCGCAGACACCGTACCATTAAAGTTCAATGCACGACATTCTATATTTAGTCTGATGCTATCCAGAAACTGCAACGGCATCCGTCACTCGTTTTTCGGTATCGAATCTCATGCGATTACAGCTGACCGCACTTGACACCGGAATACTTTCACTTTTTTCGCAGACTCCAACGACGCAAACGCGGAACTATCGAAGGCCGCGCTGCACTAATCAACGGTACACCCCGGATAGGCCTATATGCAATCAAGGAACCGGTTGGCAAAAAAAAAGTTCTTATGTTTTGCACCATTCTCAATTGCATCCCGTGCAATTGTTCTGCACAGAAGAGTTCAGTCACTTGCTACAATCAAAACAGTACGGTCCGCGAGTCCATCGCAAACAGTTCGAGATGCTGTTCTTGTTATTACTTTCCGTTCTCGGTGTGCTACTGGTGTATCAATTTCTGAAGGAATTTTTCGGTGCACGCCACATCGACAAAATTCCCACCGTTCTACCGGTGCATCCAATTGTCGGTCATATTCTGATGTTTATGGGAAAATCTTCCGAGCGAGCTTTCTGGTTGACGGTGAAATATTTCTCCCAAGTCGATCGTCTCGGGAAGATTATGTTCGGTCCGAAGCCGTTCGTCCTGGTCAACCATCCTGATCTGTTGCAGCAGATACTCACGAGCAATGATGTGCACGATAAGCCATTTTTCTACGATTTCGTTGGACTCGGCGGTGGACTAATAACGGAGGGATGTGAGTATTAAATGCTGATAGCTTTTCTGATGTAAAAATTATCGTGGAAGTGAATCGTTCAGGGGAAGTGTGTCGAAGACGGACATCCTCAAAGTTTTATGAAAACTTTTAAACTGATTTGCCTAACACAGTTTAGTTAATAGCAGTACGCTAACCCTTCTGATCTAATTTTTACCCTAATATTTAAGGTTCTGATGGTTCCTAAGACGAGTATTTCTATATTTCGTTTCGTTGATACATCTTGATGCTTACGGTGTTTTTCGCTTCCTGGCTTCCTGGTGGTGGAACCCCTGAAGTCACTAACTACTTTAATCAATTTAGTTAATAATGTTCATTGCCAATCAGATGGGGCACACCATTTGTGGAACCAGAGTATAAGTATTACCTTTCATTTGATATTCCTCGATATTTGTCGAGATTATTATCGTAAGCTGTTGCACATAATATCAATCAATTGGACCTTCAAATTTCATATAAATCTCACTAAAAAATGAAAGCGAACAATATGTTTCAACCACAAGTGATGTGAGTGACTATTTTTTATGTACATTGGAGAGCTGAGTTAAATGGCGTAATTAGGTTACACATTTATAAAGACAACATTAGTATATTACAAGAAATTTTATAACAAAATACAGCGTATTTTTCATAAACAAAATAATTTTAGCGACAAATACCCCTATAATTAACAATGGAGAATCAACTCTTCAATTTTGTTGCAATTAATCTAGTATATCACGAAACCCGAAATACATAGATCATTACTGTCTTCAACAAAGTTGTTTCTAATATTATTCTCAATAGCTTCAGTAATAACACTATTCTATTATTACTTGTAGGGGGATTGATTACCCAATTCCCTTATGTTCTGGAACTTCTAGGAAAAACATTTAGTCATTGGATTCCTAGATTGGAGCCTACAAACATTCATTCGATAAAAACACCTCTTTACTAAGTCGTAAATGACATGTGTAAGCTTTTAACTTATGATCAGTGTGATGATTTCGTTTGCCTCACCGCCGCCGAACTTTCAGCATGCGTTTTGTTTTATTCGATTTCCTCATTGATATGAAAAACTCATTTCTTTGTATATGTTAGGAACGAATTCTTGCAAAAAATACTAGCGTAGCATCAGAATCTGAACCAATAAGCATCTACTCGTTAGAAATGCTTCTTTACTCGCTAGGCCATAGCGACATAAGTTTACCACCTCTTCAAATGCAGCCAACGGCGTGTATGTATGGGGTTCGATATTGTATTGTGCAAGTATGAGTAAAACAAATCATTTGGAAGCTTCTCTCTCACAGTTTGAGAGCGGAGAAAACAAATGCATTTACGCTCCAGAAAATTCGTTTCGGGTGTAGGATTTATTTGAACGTTCGCAGGAAAAAAGACAACAGAAAACACGAGAAATTCGACGCGAGACACAAAATTTAATGATATTCGAATTAATAAAATGTAGGCAAAACTTGTCATAGTCGGCTAGCCGAAGTTCAAGTAGCTTATTTTGCGAATCGTATTAATACAACAAATGACAAATTTCCTAAATTCTCGGCAGTCGCCTGCCTAGAGCATTTATAACATTATAACCCTTTCGGCACATTAACTAACAAATTTTTCTTCCAATGATACATGTAGAGATGCAGTGGATTCCTCGATCACTAGTAGTAGCATGTAGCGGACAAAAATTTCTTCATCACCTACAAGATCTGTATTCGAACATGGTCGCTGGTAGTATTGAAAATTTTGCAATCTAAATTGAATCTGGTCAATAACAGAGTAACAAACACGGGCGATCTATTATCTTTATGCTACCCTTATTTTTCTCTTTCATCTTGCCACATTCCCATTCGTCTTTTTTGCTCATTTTTCTTAGTGTTCTTTTATTTGCTACCATTTTCTTCTATTACATAAAATATTTCACTTTTCGTTTCTTACTTTCTATTTTTTTCATTTTTTATTTTCCTTTTATCATATTCAATTTCTATTCATTTGTGTTTTCTTCTCAGTTTGTTTACAATATGTGTTTACTTTTCTATTTTCATTTACTTCCTATTTGCTTATTGGCTTTCCCTCTTTTCTACTTTCCTAGTTACTATCCCTATTCTTTGCTTCTTTTATATTATTGGATTATATTTCTCAATAGTGGATAAAAATTTAGGCAAAAACTATTTTTTCTCCACTAAGGAGAAAATTGTTTAAAAGCGCGCAGGACTAGGGGTTTGCTATAATACACATCTTTTTGAAGCTAGCGTCAATCCGGCGCTTTCAAATGGTTTACAACATTGCCTTGATGTCAAAGGGTAAGTTACAGGAAATGTTATGGGCCTTTTGAAAAACCTATTGTTGTTGATGGAGAAACGTGAATAACTTATAAAAAGGTCGTAATAAAATAAAATAATTGAGTTGTTAAAACAAAATTTTAAAAAAATTTCGAAAACACCACATTTCAAAAAAAATTGTCTCAAGTTCGTGGCTGTCGATTCACGGTATGTATGTGCAAATCGTGAAATCGAGAAAAAAATAATTGCACTGCTAGGTGAATTAAAACAGGTTTTTGAGATTCATTTTGATTTCATCTCAAATCTTACAATGTCACGTCTATTCGTTACATTTTGATTTAAAACAGCGTTACGAATCATATTCATAGATAAAATTGTATTTTTACTTCAAATATTTATAAACTTATAAATATATGTCAAAAGCTGTTGTTAGGATATCTTTTATATTGAAAGCTTCTCCATGATCCAAATACACTTTTTGACGTCTTTAAAATGATGAATATTAGATTATTTATTGACATTTTATGAAGGGATAACCTCTAAAAAGGACATAATTACACGAATTAATTGTTTTTAATGGAGCAATTTCAAATGTCTCGACAGCAATTGAGTTTTGGAAGATGTTTGTTAAATGCATTTTGACTCAAAATGATACTTAGAATTAAATTATGTGATAAAAATACAGTTTTCTATGTCAATTAATATGAAATTTAAAAACATGTAAAAAGTTATTGTTAGAAAAAGTGTTTTACCGATAAGTTTTCCATCATGCTATTACATTCAAAATGTTTCTTTTCTCTTTAACGAAATAGAAAAGTTAAAAAAGGGTTTCTTTTGCAATTAATTTTTTTGCTTTTTTTGTGAAAAATTACATAACTTTTTTCAGTGTATGTTTTTTTTCGCACAGAAGTATTCAATGGTCATATTTTGCGGTCGGCCGTTTTCTCATGGACTCCCTCTATAGAAAGGCTATGCAATCACTTTGAACATGGTCAATCGCCTCCCGGCCACGCTTTTTTGACTAAGATATGTTTTCTGTAATTTTACAGAGATGTAGCTAGGAGTATGCGGTGAGAGGTTGACCCCCCTCCATATTACACACAACACTTTCCGACGCCCCCTTCCCCCTTCAAGTTCCCCCCATCAAGCCCCCAACAGATGACCCTCAAAAGACCAACTCATACACCCTCTTCAGACCCACTTCTCTCTCATCCCAGTCACCTTCACCCAGTAGGCATACCAAGATAGGCTGGGGGTGGTTCGGTTGTGAGTTATTCAACCCCTTCACACACACACACATCCCCGCATGATAAAATAAGTTAGCCGAAAGACAACATTGAGCTAATGCTGATTAAACTAACTAAATATATAAATTTTTGTCACAAACAGTGGCTGATCCGGAATAAAATTTCCTAGTGGGTCTGAAATTTCGATTTTGAAATAAACACATTACGTAATACGCTATATCCGCATTTATTAAAAAAAGTGAAAAGGGTTCGGAAAAACCCCCACTTTAAATGGCTGTGCCTGGGGATTTGCTCAAGTTATCTAGATGTATAAGATGTTTTTTTGTGTAAAACTATCTGAGGAACACAATGGCATAATCATTTTTAAAATAAAAATACTCGATTTGTGAGAAAAATGCAGTTTAAATTTTAAATTGGAAATATAGTATATTTGGCAGCATTGTAACCAAAAATAACTATTTTTTTCTAGATTCCCTGTCTCAATTCCTTCAAAATGCATCTCACCGATTGTTTCTAGACCAAATGAAGCCAAAGATATGAATAAAAGTTAATAATTGATGTTTTTTCTGTGGAAAATTTTCCATACACGATTATGACACGCCATACAAATTTTGTCATCAATGCACACCTATGACACGTGTGAGCGCGACTTTTGTTTACATTTATAGTAAAAACTCGCAACATAGCCAATCGATTTTCCCAACATTTGAGATATTAATACAGCATAGGTAGAAGCATAAATTGTCTTTTTTGAATTGCTTATAACATTTATAATATTCCAGATATTCAATCTCAAACTTTAAAAATCGTTTTTCTCGAAATGTGCTAAATGACGCTTGTCATAAGATAGCACAACAGTGACGATTTATGTACACTCAAGTTTTTTTTTACGCGGTTTTTTTTTGCGCGGTATTTTTTTACGCGGTATTTTTTTACGCGGATTTTGAAATTTACGCGGTTTTCATTTACGTGGATTTTGAAATTTACGCGGTTTTCATTTACGCGGATTTTGAAATTTACGCGGTTTTCATTTACGCGGTTTTTGAAATTTACGCGGTTTTCATTTACGCGGATTTTGGAATTTACGCGGTATCCATCAATGAGGTTCCCTTTATCGCAGATTCTTAAATTTAAGTGGTCTTCATTTACGCGGATTTTGAAATTTACGCGGTTTTCATTTACGCGGATTTTGAAATTTACGCGGTTTTCATTTACGCGGATTTTGAAATTTACGCGGTTTTCATTTACGCGGATTTTGAAATTTACGCGGTTTTCATTTACGCAGATTTTGAAATTTACGCGGTTTTCATTTACGCGGTTTTCATTTACGCGGCTCGTATCCCCCGCGTAAAAAAAAACCTGAGTGTATTTCAATAGAACACTATTGAAAACCCCGTAAAATGGATAGATCTCAGAAAATGTGAAAACACTCATACATGAATCAGTCTATTCCCAGCAGAGCCGTTATTAAGGAGCACCTAAGTGACTCGTGGAGTACGGGTAGGTTATAAATAAAGGAGCCGCGTGTCCGTTTGCATCATTCGTTGCTTGTATGCCAAACGAGCAACATCATGACTACTACGTTCGGATGGTTCGATAAGCGGTAGACGCTATGGATTTTCGGTAGTGGTGACCTATACCCGTATACAGTAAAACCGTGTATGTACGAACTGTTCGGCTGACAGTACAACTTGCACCCGTTTCCTTGCTATGTGCTAAGTTTATCGCGTGCATTTCACTCTGATGTGCGATTTGAAACTTTTCATACATAAACGAGTATAGAAATGCGATAGGTCCGAGTCGTGTACACACGATTATTTTCAATGTGACTGGATAGCGATGGTTTGGATTGAGTTCAACACTGCAGGGTGCGTCTTGTGAGTATGCGCTGTGATAAATTAAATAATTTTTAAGTCTGTGCGTTGGATTGAGACGACTGGAATGATATGCCAAAATGTTTTCGGCTGTTTGTAGGTACGTAGGGTAATGCACCTATTAGCTCATATCGTATCTCGGATTTACGTAATGCGTTTTATTATTACTAAGGCATCATTACATTACACGCTTCTGTGGACATTTCTAAAGAACGGGCGGACTCGGGAAAGGCGGATGTTTGTCGGAGATTTTGGTGTGCTAGGAGATTAAGTTATGTTTCAGTTTGTTTGTTTTCAAAATGGTGCGAAGCTAATCTGTAACGATTCTTGGTAATACACTCAAAAGTAGTGCCATCTGACCAAGATAAAGCATTGATTTGTTATTATTATTATCACAGGTTTGCAAGCATTAGTACTTATTAGCTGCATTGTATTCAATACAGGAGTTTTCATGTGGAATTGGAACGGAAATATTGACATCCCCCGCAGAGCGTTTTGATTTATTGTTTCAATCAGTTTTGTTTTGAAGTTAAATATTGGTATACGCTCCATGCTTTATTTCTCCTTAGTGGATGAAATTTAGGTAATTTTTTTTCTTCGCTAAGGAGAAAATTATTGTAAGCCACTTTTGCGTCGCACAGAGGAGCAACTGAGGTCGAATCCTGGCCAAAACTATTTATTGCGGCTATTGCTGTTATTTTACCTTAATATGAACTAAAAATAGACAATAATTAGTTTTTGGGAGAATTTGTCATCTATCCACCTACCAGTGCAGGGGTCAATTTTCTATATTCGTTCCGAATACTAGTATTTTTGAGGTGATCCTTGTAAATACATTTGTTTTTCCCGTTGTATGAGCAGTTGGTCAGTGGAAAAGCAAGAAGAAAAGGGATGCCTGTGCACATATTCATAGAGATACATTTTGCCAACACACAAAAAAATAATGAAATTTAGACGACATGTAAATCAATACGCATGTAAACATACCAAGATTGAATCGAAACTTTAATTGAAAATTACGTTAAAATCAATGCACTCAATTGGAGCATCAAAAAGCATACAATTTTACACGTTCATTCGTGTAATATTACGTGTCGTTCATTTTACAGCAATATGCGTGTAAAAAATACATTGAAGTGCATTGGTTTTCCGTTTAAAAAAACTGTAATTTTCAAACCAGGTGTAAAATTATAATAAAATTCGTTGAAGAAAGCACAAGTCGTGTGGATTTGTGGTGGAATTTAGATTTACGTTTATATTCATGCTCCAAATATGTGCATGAAAATAAAATTAAAATTACAAAATATTTTTTTCTGTGAAACATAGTATTTGGCCCTACAGCATTTCGGCGTACCTCAAATTAGTATACATATCAATATTTTCAAATCGCTTGGAATTTGTGGATAGGACAAGATCGGAAGAGATTTAATGTTTCTTAGATAGCCAGAATTTTGTTTTCCAATGTTGTTTCAGCAACATTACCGGATCGTGCCGTATCATGTAACTTTTTTCACATTCAAATTTGGAATAAAATGTTAAAAAAAGGTTTATTTAAAGCTGGTTCAATATACAACAACACTGTTTTTCAGTTATTTTTAAGCTGAGGTTATACAAATAGTTATATTCAACTACGTTTGTTATAATATTGTCTTATTTAACACAGTCATTATCATATGAAAGCGATTTTGCTGGATACATAACAAAAACCTGTTTTAATCCACCTAGCGGTGAAATTGTGCCTTTCTCATTTCTCTAAACTATGGCACGGAGGTTTTTTATGTTCAACATAATTGTGGAAATGTCCATTACATTCTTAGTACACTTTGCACTTATACACAATGGCATGCCAGCCACGAACTTGATGAGCTACGTGTCGACGGTGAAACACTTGAAACAAAAAAATATCATACTTCATTAGCCTAATCAGCATTAGATCAATGTTATCTGCTTGCTAACTCATTTTGTCATGCGGGGGCGGGTATGTGAGGAGGGCGAAAGTCCCATGAACGAACGACTCCCCAGCTTAAATTGGTATGCTTTGTGATATAGTGGTGGTTTAAAGATGATGGGGTTGAAAGGGAGGGGTATGAGGGCTGGATGGGGTGGTGGTCTGAGGGGTGATTTAAGGAGATTTTTAAAGGAGGGGAGTGAACAGTAGAGGGGGGATGTAACCCCTCTCCGTAAACCATCAACTACGCCCCTGTTAAAATCCAGAAACCTTATGCGAGTCGAAAAAAAAAATTGGCCCTGACCGGGATTAGGTTGACGTTTTTCAGAGTGATTGCATAACCTTTCTATATGAGAAAGGCAAAAATGTGCCAAAATCCAAAAAAGTGAATAGTCGTCAAAATTTTTTTCGGGTTTGCATCAAATCTCGACGTTTCATGCACCTTGAACACATTTAGCATCAAAAATAAAAATTCTGTTTTTAATTTTTCCTATAGTTTATATGAGAAATTTCTGTGTGGCCGCACTCTGAAACCCGTAAATCCGGAACCAGAATTCCGATCGATCCAAAATTCAATAGCAGCCGATGGGAAGGTTGCACCTTTCATTTGAGACAAAGTTTGGGCAAATCGGTCCAGCCATCTCTGAGAAAAATGAGTGACATTATTTGACACATACGCACATACATACACACACATACACACACATACATACACACATACACACACACATACAGACTTTTTCCGATCTCGACGAACTGAGTCGAATGGAATATGAAACTCGGCCCTCCGGGCCGGGATTAGGTTGACGTTTTTCAGAGTGATTGCATAACCTTTCTATATGAGAAAGGCAAAAATGATTTAAAATCCCTTAAAATATCACTATTTTGCATCCATGCAAAAATTCTTTAGCAAATTTTGACATACTCTTTATTTTGCCACATTATGCAGTATGCTTTTAGGTATGTAAAAAATATATAACTAATTTAAAAATCGAAAAAAAAATATTTTGGTTATTGGCCAAGAATTTGTTCTAGTTACTCCTCTGTGCGTCGGTTAAACCGATTATCCAGAAAAGATAATGTTCGACCGGTGGGAAATGGTTGTATTGGTGAACTATCTTTATTTTTTGCAGCACATGTTCTCTCATATCGATCTGTACGTAAACCGTACTTTTTAAGTTCATGACATTGAGTTACTTTCTGAAAAATGTAAGAGGATCATGAAAGTGCTTGAAGTAATAATCGCTATTCTAATACTTTTACTGCGATGATACTTGACAAACTAGAAAAATACTTCCAATATCGACAGTGCGATCAAGCTTCCAAAAAATGAAAAATATATGATCTAATAGATGATCTACTACTTCAACAGCCGGCGAAAGGTGGCGCCGTCTACGAAAGCTTTTGAATCCCACTTTCAACACTCGGATGTTGAACAGCTTTTTGCCAATCATGGATTTTCGGGCAAACAAAATGATTGCGAAGCTGCGATCTCTGGCGGACGGTCAGACTGTCATCGATATTAGCAAGTTCACCGAAGAATGCACACTAGAGATGGTCTTCAGCACCACGATGGGAAGAAAAGCACTGGAACTGCCCGGTCAGCGAGAATATACCCACCATCTTAAAATGTAGCCTACGAGTGACGGTATGATATTCCAATTGTCTTACATTTTATGCAAAATTTGTTACAGAATTCAAAATCTGCTGGGAGAACGAATCTTGAACACTAACCAATATTTGGGATTTATGTATCGAATGAGTGATGCATATAAAAGAGAACACATATCACGAGATTATTGTAATAAGTTCACGGACAAGGTTAGTAATTTCAGATACCTGCACACCAAAAAAAATCCGAATTTTATCGTTAACGTAATTCCAAACTTGCCATAATCTAGCAAACTGTAATTGACCAAATGACGTGTTTCGTTTAATTTTACATGAAAGATGTACTTTCCATACGCAGTGCCATAAAATTACACCCTTCAACATTTTAAACAAACGCCATATGTGAAGTAAAATTACGTGACTCGCAAAATTCAACGACATGTAAAATTAAAATCAGACGTAAAACTATGTCATTTTTGATGCTCGTATATGTCATGGTCAGGAGACGTAAATTTACACGATTTTTTCTAGGTGTGTATATTAGCCAACAAATTTCACTAGTTGATTTTTTTTAGATAATCATCGAAAGACGTAAGGAGCTTGAAAACACGATTGGCACTGAGGTAGAAGAAGATGAATTTAAAACAAAATCTTTAAATTTTCTGGATGAAGTCCTAGCCATAAGAAAAGAAAATGACTTAACCTTTTCCGATCAAGAGATTTCTGATCATCTCTACACTATCATGACCACAGTAAGTGCCGCCGAATTTGCATGCGAATTATCTAAAGTGATTTTCTCCCATAGGCCACCGAAACATCTGCCATGACGATCGCCTACACGTGTCTCTTTCTGGCGATGCACCCGGAAATCCAAACGAAAGTACGAAACGAAATGAATGAAGTATTCTATTCTCCCACCGTAGATATCAACAATGATACCCTCAAACAGCTGGTATACACCGAAATGGTCATCAAAGAAGTGCTTCGTATCTGCCCTGTGGCACCTCTTATCGCACGTCAAACCGCCACGGAAATAGTACTCGACGGTGTTCGAATACCGAAGGGTCAAATAATTGCGATGTGTTTCTTTACCCTACATCGTCGGAAGGATATTTGGGGATCGGAACCGGAACGTTTCGATCCGGAACGGTTTCGGCCGGAGACGTGCCAAGGGCGCCATCCTTTCGCTTACCTGCCCTTTAGCGGAGGGCTACGCAACTGCATCGGCGCACGATATGCCATGAACTCAATGAGAATAATGCTGCTGAGAATTTTGCAGGATTTCGAGATCCACACTGATCTAAAATACTCCGACTTTAGGTTTAAATTCGAAATTTCCCTCAATCTGACGATTCCATACAACGTGCGATTGGTGAACGTGAAAAAATGATTATTTATCTTATAATTTATTGTTGGCCAGTAGATATATTTAACCGAGCAAATTTCTCTGAATCCAATGTAAAATAGAAGATCTATTCTCAATAAACCTATTTGAGCAGCACACATTTATTTTGTTGAATTAATTATTTGACGCCTTTTGAGCACAGTTTAAGGAATTACTAAGTTTCTATTCTACGTTACGCAATTCAATTTTCAACGGTTTTATTTGTCCAATCACCAATTCGCTGTTTTATCAACGACTTATTTTCTTTGAGAGAGACATTTTCATTGGGATTTGATTTTAGCATCTTAGTAACAGCAATATCAGATACAGGAAAGAGAGGGTGGACAACGATGACAGAGAAGAGAAGAATCCTGCTTTCCGCTTATGGCAGGTTCTCGACTGCCAAGACAGCATGCAGCAAAACGTCCTGGTTGGACCCGTGGAGATTCCTTCAAACTGGGTGAGATCCTCAGGTTGTTTGACATGAGTCGGGACACCATACGCATGAAGTTACGACCTACATCCCCTTCAACCACGATTTCGTCGATACCTTCGGGAGTATCGAATGTAGCAACCTGCCTAGCTTAACCTAGCCCACGGCTCAACGTAGATTTCACATACGTTTAGCCGTGGCCCAAAAAGTGCTCATCGATGTTTCTCGCATTAATCCATCAACGAACCGGTGCCAGTAGTCACGTTTCTTGGCTTTTATCAAACTTTTCATTCACGTTTCTAACATCGCATACTGTCGATAGCTAGCGGGTAACCCGTCGTCGCGGTAGGCTTTATACGCGGCATTTTTCTCTGCGCATACATCTGAGCAGTCTTTATCTCACCACGGATTGAGGGAGCGTCTTTGGATGTTCGCACCCGGTACTGGTTTCTATTGAGCTTGAATTGCGGTGTCGAATATCATGTCGGCCAAAGACTTGTAATCTTCCTCCGTAGAAGGAAATCGAGTCGATGTTGTCGTATATCGCCAATCAATCTTTTGTGTTAGGCCATATGAAAAAATCATTGATTCTGATGGCCTTGAGCCATTGGTGATCGAGACTACGGTTGGTATGATCACTACCGCGGGGATTAGAAATTACCTTCCACGCATAATATACCTGTAGCGAAGTCGAGCAGAGGGATAAATCTATTGTTCTATTGTTGTACGATGTAGTTTAGCCGTCGGTGCTCAACCGCGGTGTTGGAAGGAATATAGATAGAAGTTATTGCTTTTACAAGCGGCAACTTCTAAGCTTGTTATCGAAGGAAGGTTAATTCTGTAGAAGGAAAACACTTTTTGATTTCCAAAAGCACTTCTCCGTAGAGAGTATCTCGATCAAAGCAAATAATATTAGAATCTGGAAGTTGGGTTTTATATTGGAAACTATTTATTAAAAATTTAAAAAAATCTATTTTCGGGATGATACTTCTGCGATTCCATTGTAGAACAGTGATCAACTCCGTGACCTCGTTCGATTCGTAATTCGTCGAAGGATGCAATCGTTGCAAGGATGTGCTATTTAGTAGTCAGCTGCTTCAAAAAAATTCTTACTGTAAGCTTGATAATTCTGTTACTATGTTTTAATTGCCGCAAGGTTCTACTGTATCGATTTTGTTGGCTATTTTCGGCAAATTTGAGACTAAGAGAAACGAAAGCAATGAAATTGAAAGACGGATAGGTATTCTAGAGCGAATCAGTTATAAACTTAGAACGGAAAACTAGAACTAGGCAGGCTCATATGGGCATGATCGAAAGGAAATGTGAAGAATTCTTTGCCTTATGCAGAGTAGGAGTTGGGCGTTGCACCCAAGTCTACCGCATGGTCTACGGTAGAACATAACTCATCATCATGTTTTACCACCGCTTGATAATTCTAGTGCTGCAATTATTCTCGAACTAAAATAATGGAACAGATGGGGTTTTTGATGCTCCAGGAAGTGCTGGGAACTCCTTCTCTGAGCTTAATCATCCGAGACCGGAAGCTACTTGCTTCGGATTGGTTGCAGTGCTTCCAAAAGATGCCACTTGCGGAGCTCCGTCAAGGGAAACCTTCTGGCCTTTACAAGGAAGTTTAGAAGAGGAAATCATCCTCCTCTTTCTATAACTTCTAGGAACCCTAGTAGATATACCCTCTTGAAAATCATCAGCATCGCCTTCGTTAAAAGGCACGACAGCATAGCGGTACATCACAAAAGGGAACGTTTTAATTTATCTCCGCGAAGTTTGTACGCGGGACTTGCCGAGATCTCATGCAGACTTTCTGCACGGTTCTGCACTTTTCAGCATTCCTACTGCACGAACTATCCACATAATTCGATAGAAATTTGATTGGAGATATGTTTTCTTTCCATCTCACGTGACTAATACTGAATGCAAACGCTTGCAATCAAATCCGGCTGAAGTAAGTGCTCTGTAAAGCAGCCAACCTCGTGCTACAGCAGATCATCGCATGTCCAACTCTCATCGTTCACGACGCCTCCAATCTGTACTTTTAATGCTGGAATATACATATAATAAACATGCGTAATGTGATCGCAGCAAGCAATATCGTTTGCCTGCTTTGTTCGTTGATTCGGTTACAGCTGAGAACCGTTCCTTCAGGCCTTTCGAAATCTGTAAGAGATTCAGCGATTATGTTTTGGGCCGAAAGAAGACCACCAAGCAACTGGCCGAGAGCTCTGGATATTGTTTGAGTCAGGAGGAGGAGTCGATTCGACACCCATTTGTCCGTCCGGGGAAGGAGTCATCGACAGGAATGTGACCCCGAAAAAAATAAAACTAAACCGAGACAAAGCGTCTAATCACTCACCGTATCGAGATTAAAAAACACTCGAACTGTCTGAGAATCACGGTACGAATGATGGTTAGGTGTTGCAGTACTTTGACTCCAAATGGTGTTGCACGCCTTCGTCACGTCGAGTATAGCGATGTTAACATAGAGGTTACAGATTGGTGAATTAAATTCGACAGTTTATTAAAGATATATAATTATCTTAGCTATTTGGTTCCGGAAGCCAAAATTAAGGCCAGATTCTTCCGAAGAAAAGTGGCAGCGGCTCAGAAGTGTCGAACGGTCGTCCGTCAACATACGACCACGTTTATCTGAGTGAAGCCAACGGAAGGCCGGAGGAAGTTCCCGGCGAAAGAGTTGTTCGAGCAAGCCACGCGGTAATACAGCGACGAAGACCGGTGGCCATCGGCCGGCGGAACACGCCGACAGCATCAGCAGCAGCAACACGTGGAAGCAGCCATCGTCGACGAATCAACGCAGTGACCAGTGAGTTAATAAAAGTTTTCTCATTCCTCGTTTCAATAAATAGTAGTTTCTTTTAAATTAAATTGGTTGTTGGACTTTTCTGTTTGCCACATTTCTTGCGTGCGCCTTTGAAATTGTTTTCAGGTTGAGACCAAATCCTGGTTAGAGTGTTCAGTGAGTTTTCCCTAACGCGGTTGCCGACCCTGTGAAGCTATAGAGGGTCTCGTTACTGGGCTAGCCGGCCATTAGTTACAATTGAATAGCGAGGTAGACGTAGGTCCTTATATCGTGTTGGAACGTGTACTACCATTGATCCAGGAGTTAACGCTCTTCCAGCAGGTCCATTAATTCTTCACGAGTAGTTTACCATGAAGCAGGTATCGGTTCGCCACAAGAGACGTCGTAAGTATTGTCCAATATCATCCGCTTCGCTACCGGTGAAGAATGTCGTAGTAGAGGATAGCCAACGTCATCCAATTCAGCAAACTTTTCGTGTGTCGACGCCACTGCAGCACACCGTACTCTTTTGGTGAGAGGCTGGTTCTATCCCGGGCCTTCGCTGGGTTCGAATCGAATGAACGCACTCTCAGCTCAATGTTTGAGTCGTCAGAACACAGGCGCAAAAGGTGTCCTCTACGAATAGAGATGTGAAGTGCCTGCCTAGGTTATTCCCAAGAGCCGTGAGATCGATCGTTGTGTTCTCGTTCACAGAAATAGCGAAGTCGCTGTGTCACCCCTTTTTAACTCTTTGTCAGAGTTCAGATGTTTTGGGGCCTGGAAAGATACTTGCAGCCATCAGTGTGCGGACTTTGGTGCACATCGTACACAGGAATGCGCTTCAATATGTTTTTTTGGCGCTTGAGTCTTCTTATTACAGGGCCTGTGCGTACAATTCCTACATGCTCGATTACCGAAAGACGATTGGTTAAATACATAGCCTTGTCTTAGAGGTCCATGTGCATGACAACCTTGTAGAAGATTAAATTCAGCGTTCTAAGATGTCTGCCTCAAAGAAACCAAACAGTTCAGGAGCACTTGTTCAAACAACAATGATTCAAATTGCATGAAATTCAAAAAAATATTCAGCTAAGCTTTCGATTGAGCGTCTTTTAATTACTGACATCAAGTTCTATACAGCCACCTCGTCCACAGCCAGTTAACTTGAACAGCTTTGGGTCTTATTCAGGCTCCGCTTGAAGATGGAGTAATAGTCCTCGATTATGCCGAGCGCTAGTGTGTTGGGAGGGTTTTTGTTCTTGGGCGTCACCAGAACCTTATAGGCATTATACCAATACATATACTTTTTCCGTAATTGCAGTATTCAAATCCGCTCAAAATAGCGTGGAATAATTACAAACATTTTTTTTCATGAACTCTTTCACATAAATTTTCCCATTGACGGGCTCGGTCGCTATGAAAATGTTGCTTTTCAAACCACAAGTACAGGAAGTCTGCCAAACCAGATATTTCAGTGTGAACTTCGACAGCTTCATATGCTTGAAAATATCGGCCACTATTCCTCCCGGTTGTCATTACGCTGGTCACAGTTGATTTAGTTTCTTTTAACGGTTTCGCTAACTTGGCATGCAAGTAATTTGGATTTAGGCTATACGCGAGCAAAATTTCTCTGTGTTGCCCCTTTTGTTTGGCTAACACTTTTATATCTGAAGAGTAAATATCAAATAGAAAAAGCATCTTTCTGCACGCAGGAAAATTAGGGGTTTGCGGATTTGTTGAATATCGAACAAAGAAATGCTTCAAGTTTAAGTCGACCAAATTTTGATCGCAAATTTTAAATATCTCTATGAAATTTTTAGTGGATTTGAAAGTAACCGATTTATCTATATTTCCGTATTTATCAGGATGTCGGCATTGCCTGGTTTTATTGAAATCTTTGTCTGGTTTCACCTACAACAACGCCATTCGGCCAAGTCAGTGCGCTACAACATTGCCAGTCTCTGAAAATACAACTTCTCATTTGTTCTTTTGGTTTCAAGGAAAGCTGGTTCAGGTGATTTTTACGAATTCTTCATTTATATATTTGGTACAATATTGTTGAACAAATCATAACTAATTTTCACAAATTGCGATAGAAAAACAAATCCAAAACGGAGAAACAACAGCAAATGATAAAATTTAAAAAAATAAAGTATGTAAATTATTTGAAGAAATAGCAAAATAAAACAGATTGAATAATCGAAACAATCAAATTAAACGAAGGAAATGAAAAATGAAAAATAGACAAATATTGAAGAAATAGAAAAATATTGCAAAGAAGGTAAAATAATGAAAAACGGGTAAATAACAAAATGAACAATAAAACATCATTAACATGAAAAATAGTACAAATGGCAAAAGAAAGAAAAATGAATTTATTTCATGGGAGCGTTTCGACTTCGCCTCATCAGAAACCGACACTAACATTTTGTCGGAATAGACAAGCGCCGGCTTGACACAAATCCCTAAAACTAAAACACACTTTGTCTTTCAATCCAACGACTGGTCAACAGAAAACGAAAATTGTTCGTCCTTTGGTTTTTACCCAATTTTTCTCCTTAGGGTGGTATAAAGCAAAGAAAAATGAATACAATAAAAATGTCAAAAACAAGACAATAATGAACAAATATAGAAATGAGCAAAATGGATCCACTGAGTGAAACGTAGAAATAAATATTATACAAAATGTTGGAAATATGAAAATTAGTGGCAAATTTAAAAAATGGAAAGCATTACAGCAAGAAAATAGGAAAATGTTAAAAATGTTTCAAAATAGAAGAAATGATAAAGTATAAGAATGGAATATAAAAACAAAAATAAAATAACTAAGAAAGATCTAAAAATGTTATTTTTTTAAAGAACTAATAGAAATAAAAATATATTGGATCAATTGGACGGAATAATAGAACAGAAAAAAATGAAAATAGCCCAAAAACAGATAATAGTGAAATCATAGAAAACATGTAAAATCAAAATGATTTAAATGGGTAAAAAAGAAAATATAAACATGAATATTATCACAAAAAAAGAGAAAATATAAAAATAAATTGGTTCAAAAATAAATTAATCTATAAATAAAAAGTGGGAGAAATTTAAAATTTGGTGAAGTGGAAAACCGAAAACATTCAAAAAATAAAGATCAAAATAAAATAATAGGAAAAATATTCATATGAAAGAAGTAACAAAATAGTAAACATGGATTTCAAAATCGTTTAAATGGGTAAAAAAGAAAATACTGGTTAATGGAACATACCAACAAATAAAAATGGAAGAATATTAAAAAAATTCCATACCAAAGAAAAGTACATATACCAAAACTGATAAGTGGAGAATAGAAAATTTCACAAGACGAAAAAAATTAAAACGAAAAAAAGGAAAAAAATATTTATTGAGCAAATAAGAGAAACCTAAACTCAAAAAGGCGGATAAAGAAATATTAAAATATGTTTATTGGAAAATATGAAAAAATACAAAGAAATAACAGAAAATAAAAGTTTAGTTAAGGGGGTGGGCATAGCGTAGTTGGAAAATCGATTGCCTTGTACGCAGCGCACCTGGGTTCGAGTCCCGACCCCGCACATATGGTTAGAATTTTTTCATAAGAGATTTTTCTAACCCGAAGAGGCGAATGACCTTTAGGTTGAAACCTCTATAATCGAAATAAAAAAAAAGTTTTAGCTAAATAAAAATAAATAAATTTAATCAAATCAGTTAAACAAACAAATACGAAATAAAACGATAGATAAAATGGAAAAAAACGTGAAAAAATGAAACGAATTTAAAAAATGGAACAAATACAAAAAATGGGATAAATTTTAAAAGGGAAGCAAAAATAGTAAAAATAGAAAAAGGAAAATATGAGGCAAACTAAACAGAAAAAGTAAAATAAGAATAAATGAAGAAAATAGAAAGAATACAGAAACTGAATGAAATGGAAAAAGAAACAAAAAAATCAAACATAAAACAAAAGTCATTCATAAGTCATTTAAATTGAGCAAGTTAGTTAAAGGTGACAAACATTTCGGGTTCGCGTGTTTAAATAAAAAGTTTCATATGAATACGAAAAATTACTATTAAATTACTACTGTTTTCTTCGTGGATTTTCATGTTCGTTCTTGATTTGTGGTGTTATTCAGAATTTGTTCCTATTTTAACAGTTGAGCATTCTAAAAAAGGTTGCTGAGTTTTCTTCTTACTAATAGATTATTTTGTAATTTATTTAGCAGCCGCGACGGATTGAAAAAGGTAGACATAGAAGTCACAAATCCTTACTGGAGACACAAAAAATCGCAATTGGACTGATGATTAGAAACCACTATTTTTTTTAAAAAACCCACCCACATATTAAAAGTTTCAAAATTAATTTGTAAAATACGAATCAAAATCAATTTCGATAGCCCAGAACTTTCAACTTTAACTAGCTCAATTTTTTAAATAGTTAATTTAATTTAAATTTTTTAAATAGTCAAAATCCATGAAATAATTGTAGTAAAATATGAAATAACAAAAACTCAGTTTTATAATGCACAATTCAGAAAAAAAGATCTTATGTATTTTTGCCCACCGCGCGTTAAAATCGTTTTTGAGTTCTAAGTACAAAGTCTTCTTTTGATTAGTCTTTCATGCAATATAAACTTTATAATGAAATGTATGATTAACTTTATGATAGAAATTGGAGGAAATTAAACCATACAAATATTGAAACTCTAATTGAATTTTCTAAAAAATTGTTATTGAAATAATATTTAACAGAATCGTTCTTTCTGCTCAAAGTCCGAGCCCCTCCTAAAACTCTAGACCCGGGGGGAACCCTCCCCCCCCCCTTCCTCTCGGTGGCCCTAATCAGTTCTATTTAAAACAATGGATCTATTTGGTATATATTAAAACATTTGGAATTGGTACACCTTGTAAAGATAGTTACTAGAGACACTATGCTATATTGCAGCTTAGTGGAGAAAAATTTTGCTAAAAACTATTTTTCTTCATTAAAGAGAAATTCGTTTAAAACCATCTTTGCGCGTGAAGATCACAAAACCTCAATTCGGCGCTAGTTTTGCCCTGTCACTAAGTTAGTGTTGGCTTCTGAAAAGACGAAGTCGAAACGCATTCAAAATCGTTCAAGTTCGTTATTGGTCCTATATTGGACAGCGCCAACGAATATTTCTTGAACATCTCAATGGGTGGCAAACGGTGTATCGGTCTAGTGCCGCATGTATGATTTCAAGGTAGAGCAGTATGCTCGCCCACAATTCCCAATATTGAACTTTTAGTCACTCGGAATACTCAGATTGAATCTGGGTTGAATTCCACCGAAAACCGACATACATCAATTTACATACGCATACATAATAGTCGCTATGGAATAATCGCAAACACAATATACACGCCGCAGCAAAGGGATCAATTTTCCAACCCATTCTGTTCGGTTTTTAATTAACACCTTCGAACGACGCGTTAAATCCGACTAAAGCCCATTTTCAGCCATATCGGTAACTGTGGACAATGTTTCCCCATGCTGCACTAATCCATTTCACCCGTACGAAACCTAGCTACATCCATTAATAACCCGAATGGGGGCACGTTGCGTTGGTGAATGCGACCGATAGTGCAACAATCGACTTAATCCGAGGTGGGCTTTGTATTGGCACGACAACGCACATTTCCAGGTATGGGCTCGGTTCAGCCAATGGCAATGGCAATTGTGGTTACAAAAGTGAAATTTAAAAAACTTACGTTATGAAATGTTTATTTGAGTAAAATATTCGTCTGGTATAGAACGGGATTTAATTGTTATCACTGATGTCACTTCCAACGCATTTCTATGTTTACGTCACGTCACTCTAGAATTCGACTCGGATTTTACTTGCGTCTGATGATTGCGGAGGTTGTAGTTGTTTGATATTTGATAAGGCGATTGTTGCACACAGGTCATGAATAGTCAATTTTGCCTATATTTTACTATTGCTCAGTACTGCGCTCTTCTCCCTGCAACAGTATAGTTGACAATGGTAACCAACGATGAGATCTCGATTAATTAGATTTATTTGAAAATTAATTGAATTTCAGAATTTTCGCAACTAGCTTGTGTTCCCGATGTGAGGATGAGCACTGCAAAAAACCTTTGCGTTCGATTTTCTAGTTGTTCAAATACCAAATCGAATTTTGTTTCCCTAATTGGCCTGTTAGCACATTTCTATTTCATTCGGTTGGTATCCCTACGGAATGTAGAGTCACATATATTTGAAGGCCACTTTTCTCAGTGTAGCTACAGAGCTTTGTACACACTGTTACTGCGGAGAACAGCTAGTACCTAGTGCCACCCCCTGCTGTTGACGCAACAACCGCGTACCAGTTCGTCCTGCTTTTGGTTGTCACGATCGGCGAAATGGAATTATGCACGTTTGTGTAACAGCACTGAGCCATTTTGAGCCGGAAAAATGCAATTTAGGAGAGTTTCGAGCTAATCCACTGCAGCTGTAGCTGCATCGCTGCAGCAAAGGCCGGAACCACCTCTGTCCGCTGAAGGTTCCCGGCGGGAGCTATCGGGGCCACAATTACGTATGGTAAAATATTCTGTAACCGATTTCGGAACGATCGACTACGAGCATGTTGCGTTGGTGCAAAGTGGATCAATAGTTTTGGAACTTTGAATTTCGCCAATCCAGGATAATGGTGCACAGGTTGCAGTCAGGGTTGGCTCTATGGTAAGCAGTAAATATATTAAGGGAAATACGAGAGGAATCGGCTCTAAGTAGATTTTTTTAATTGATTTTTGGGGGCGGATGTAATATGTTAATATGCTATTCACGGACTAGAGGGGAAGTATATTCGGTCAAAGGCAGAAAAGTAAACTTGATAACGTTAAAATATAGCTCACCTGTCAAATTGGATAGTTTTTTGTGAAATAAAATATTACATGTTCCGCCAATCGGTCCCGCATCCGGATATTACATTACACCCAAAACAATTCTTCTAATCCATACAAAACACTTACAGTACCTCGGACTCCGGATGTAGCACTGCTGGTTGGAATCCTTCACAGCCCACCAACACCCACCTGGCAGGCAGGCAGGCAACCAGGCAGACAGCGCACATTCCAAACCGTCCAAATTGAATAGCATATCGGCATGGGAATGCTCTTCGAACCACATTCCACGCCAGAAGCCACCGGTTGGTTGGATGTGCCTTAGCTACGCCAAATCGACACTTTTTACCCGTGCATGCCCACCATCACCCCAACAGCATTTGCAACGGGGCTGAGAGCTCTGGAACAAACCATTAGAAGCAGACCGCACACCGTCCGGGCAATGCTTTCGGAGGTTCCTCACAGCGGAAATCACCACAATGTGGCTCGCGTTACGCTAAAATAAATTACCGCTTCCAAATTACGTGCAAATGGGTGCTAATAGATTTACGAGTTTTAAAAAATGCTCACCACCGGTTGGTAATAATACTTTTACGATTGGTATTCCGATAAAGGGAGTGGGGGATTTCGAAGCTTTTTAGTGACCGTTCGAGTGGTTCTGGTTCTCAGGAAAAAATAAACTGACGTCGGATCAGCGTGAATTGAAATTTAATTTGGTTGTCGTTCGTATTGATCACCGACGTGAACGCTAGTTGTAATTTTCATTAAGCGGCATGTTTGAGGTTCTTTTCATGCAGATTTTTCGTTTTGCGTTTGCTTTACTTTCCGGTAAAATGGAATATTCTGCTCTAGTAAAACAGTTTTTACCCAGAGATTTAAAAACAAATTGATTTATTTATTTTTTCATTTGATGAAACTATGCAGTGTAAATAATATTGAGTCAATTCGAAATAGTAACATTCAATCAATGCGAATTAATACAGATTATTATGTGCCGATTTCTTCACGCTCGCTTAATTTTTATACCAGATTTTACGCACCGGTAAACCTGGTATAAAAGCTAAGGTTAGTTTGGTAAAAAGACACATTGATTTTAAATTTGTTGGAGCGATACAGAAAATGTTAGTAGGTACACTCATTCAATTTCCATGACATAACAAGATTTTCATAAAATTTAATTGCAAAATACTGAAAATTAAACGAGTGACAGTGAATCTCCGGAGGCGCCTCGTCGAAAACTTGTTTTCCGATGTACATCATAACTCAAAATCTACTGAACCAAACGTTTCAAAGTTTTGTAATTTTCCTTATCTAACTACCCAGGTAACCACGGAAACTTTTACCACAGATAACAGACGTTAAGGCTCGATTTGAATCGTGTGTAAATACCCGCTTTTGAAATTCCGAATAAATCAAACGTTTGAAACACGTTTGGCAAACGTTTGTAGATGACGCAGTGATCGATACAATGCAGTTAGAGTGCAGCTGTCAAACACGTGTAGCGAACAGTTGTGCAGATGGCAATAGTGAAACACGGATTTACACCGTTTATTAATTTGAAAGTTTACACAGGTTTTTGATGAAATTTTGTTCTAGCCTAAACGTATGTTATCTGTGCTTTTACTTAGATTTGAAGCCAAAAGTGCGACTGGTGAAACAAAAAATCGTGTAACAGGTTATTGTAAAAATAATACTAAGAATGTACAGCCTTCTCCCCTGGGCAATAATGTGGAAAAGAACCATAGGCGTGCGCAGCCTTTTCCATTAGGGGGCAGTTTAACACCTCAAATACCATCAGTTTTGCCAAGCCTTCATTTTTAGTCAGTTGGCCAGGTTTCGATACCAAAACAGTCCCCCTCCTATCCGAACCGAGTGCTTATCACCGACGGCAGAGAGGTAACTTCATTAAATTTCAACGACCTCAGTTAGGATTGAACCCAGACCTACTGGGATGAGAAGCGTACACGCTTACCACTGAACCACCAGCGTCATCGAAAATCGAACGATAGACAGTTTCAGCTGTTGTTATCAAGCTCCGCGTTGGCAAATAAGACCTAATAGACCTTAGCGCGAACCGAATCATCAACCCAAGGTGAAGGTATAAATAGAAATTTTGAACAAAATCGATTATTCTACAATTTCCTAAACATGAAATTTTTCAAAACTATTCGCAGAAAATTTCAAACACCCAAAACGGCGCGCTTAGATTTTTGTTTTTGGGCTCCCAAAAAGATTAACGGGTTACCATCAGGACTGGAACAGACAAACATCTACTCGTTAAAACGCCTACTTTACACCTTAGACCATAACGATACATAATGAGTAGTCATTCAAATGAGCTAAATACACTTCTCATCATTGCAGCAGCGATGACAAATGGGACAGCATGGAGACGATGGTATGTGTTATTCAAGTTATCTCTTCACTGCATGAGCCAACAGCGTGTAGCTATGGGGTACAATATTGTATTGCACAAGAATGAGGTTGGTTGAACACTAACGCATCGTTTGGGAGCTTTTCGCTCACAGTTCGAGAGCGAAAAAAACAGACGCATTTTCGCTCTCAAAGATTCGTTTTGGGTGAACAAATCGGAGTATTATTCATGGAGGTAATAAATGTGGAACTGAACCGGTTTCAATCTGCAAGCAATCGTATACAAAGCTTTACATTCGTTGTTCGCGAAACCACGTCATTGATACATTGATAGCGGTAAGCTTGAAGCTAGTTGGTACCGCCGCACGGTACTATCTTTGATTTTAGGCCTCAGTTTAGTCCGGTCTAAGACGTTAGTACCTGTCATCGCAGAAATGGCTGCATCCTGAAGCCAAATGAAAACAGTGTAAAGGGGCGCCATATTCCTCTTGCATACATCTCAATAATTTGAATCAACTTTTCGACTTTTATGTGCAATATTATGGCCCATGTTGTACACAAACCATATGAGGGCAAGTAAGCAAGTTTTATCCCGTACGAAAAACAGGTATAATCGAGTTTTAAATGTCATTTTTTGATATTCTTTATCGTCCTATCCATAAGGTGCTGCACGCTCATTTGAAAATGCCATGTCGAAGAGTTATATTGCAAGTTAGCAGAAGTCGAATAATTTTGAAACAAACCGTAGAACGAAAATGGATTGGATGCAAAGCTGCATTAAAAAAAATTGTTTTCGTTTGTTAGTTTACTTATGGCTATCGAAATGAGTGAAGCTGTTCAATATACCCACAATTTTTTAGTTAGTTTAACTAGAGGAAAAGAAAAGAATATATAATCACACTGTGTACTCTTTTCTACTTATATCTTCTCACAAAGAACACAATAAGCAAGTGGAAGTTTTCTTATAATTTACTGCTTTCGAAAGAATCCAAACTAAGATTAAATAAAAGATTGTAAATAAAGCCATGCCATACAACCTAAGTAACACTATGACGGCAAACAATCTGCTACAAATATTCTCATTTTGATCGGTATTTAAATAACATCGAAGATTGCTTATATTGTTTCACTATTTATAATTTTCCATCAGATCTTGGACGATTAGCATTTCCACTGTAGACCAATGATGTGAAGAATAAAAACTGTGCAAAATTCAGTACGATTGGTCCAGGAAATATTGAGTTACGGTTAACATGCATTTTGTCGAGGTGCCTCCTGAAGATTCACTGTCTGCATCAAGTGTCAGGTTCAATTTGTTAAATTATATCTGTCAATTGATTATCAGACAGATTGCAGACTATAGGAAGTAATTAATTGTAATTTATTATTTTGTAACCGGGACTTGAAGCTTTCTCAATTTTTGCACGACGTCGCAAAATTTCGTTGAACTGATCGTTTTAGCAATACAAGATGTTGAAAGCTCAGCAATTTGGATTTAACCCATTTGACAGATTTACGTCGTTGAAAATCAGCTTTTGAGGTTGTCAAATTCTCAGCTCAATTACTGAACTTTTAGTATTTCAGGATTGATTAGGTAATCGTGCTAATAATTTGAATTACTTCATTTTCAGCAAAGTAGGTCTGCCAAATTCTATATGCATGGTTAGTGGAGTAGTTGGGTAGGATGGTATAATAAGCACCACCAGGCTAAAATGTCAGATTTCTTTTCCAATGACCACATAATTATCTGAAGCAAATAAATAATTGATTTTGGCTTTTTCATGTGCTGCAGAACAGCAACTAATACAAACGTTTCCAAAAAAGGTAAGCTTCCATTATTGTTCTGTAAGCATTTGATTTGATTTGAAATAGTCAGATTTGGCTGAACTGTCTGACTACTAAATATAATGTTAGAGAAGCTTTTTCAATCCTTGGAGTGGCTAGAGACATACAATACAATTCTATAACGTTCACGATAGTATGCACCATTATTAGCAAAATAGCGAAATAACGTTGTATACCATGTTCACACTACAGAGTTAAAACATGTTTTAATAATTAGCAACAAGAAAAATGTCATCGAGATAGCGTTAAAACACGCTTTTTGTTGTGTGAACGTAGTATTAGCCACATGAATCTTAAATAATTCTAATGTTATTTTGTTTAAGCTAAATCGAGGATTCCAAAATTATTTTAAAAATATAAATACATCAGACTATTAAATAGCATAAACAGTGAATTTTCTATTAACCTCATTGTACGGTTTTTAACATTGCCACGTATTGCCGACCAGAACGCAGTAATGCAAATGGCAGCATCATGTTACCGGAAAAAGACAAAAATATGACTTGCTCCTCTTGCGCATACTTCGTTATTTTCGATCCTCTCTTCGGCTTTCTTCTGGATCAATATGGCTCTCTTTGCTCGCAATAAAACCAGTTTTAACAGGTAGAAAAGACAAGCACCGTCGAACTATATTTACCTAGAGCACTCTAGTTAGAGTGTGGCCAAGAGGCCATGACGTATCCAAACGAACATGAAATTTGACGTATTCACAATAGAAGTACGTCAGATTTCTGCTCGTTTGGATACGTCAAACGCGTCTTGGGCGCACTCTAACTAGAGTGCTCTATATTTACCTGTATTTTTGATTTTTCTGTTCTTTCCTTCTCTCTACACGCTTGATTCCAATTGCTCATCGAAGATTTACAGGAGAGCATTTGGATAAATCGAATCGATTATCGCATATTCAGATCAAAGTTGTTTTTTGCGAATTAGAATAAAAACTGCAATAAGAATTGTTTTGATTATTTTCTTTTACATATCGCTGTGAGAATAAGTGGGATCATTTTATTCCGTAATATAAATCAATAACATGTTATCACGAATTATTGCCCATATATCTGTCGTTCACACATCAAAGAAAGTGAATAACGAAAAAAAAATAGTTTTTCTTTATTGGATAGATCCAAATAAATGACAATCGGATGTAGATCGTAAAATGCACTATTTTATAAATTTTCTTATTTTCACTACCAGTTCTCAAATTGAATCAGAATGTCAACTGCTTACAAAGTAACTCCATTAATACCCTAAGTAAAGATTAAATAAAAGATTTTGAATATACGCATTGTTCCTATATGAATAAACTCACATAAAACATCCAAATAAAAATATTTTAAAATTGATTGCGAACGCAACGGCGATCAATATATTTGTTCGTAAAAATATATTTCTAGGATGCTCAAAACATTCATTACTGTTTATTTATAAAATCGTAGAAATTTTGTTAGCAAATAAAATCGTTCCAATCTGCATTGGTGCATTACAGAAATAGGCAATCAACAATATGAAATATAACACTTGTGAATTTAAAATGATCATTCTGTCAATTTTTTGTTTGGCCTTTGTTTACTTTTTATTTAAGCTTCGCTGAAAAAAACGTGTACAATTTTCATTCGCAGAGTGTGATCTAACCTTTATTTATAATTGATATTTATTCCAAACTTGTGAAAATTAGCTTGAAATGAATATAAATATTCTCCCCCCCCCCCCGTGTCTACAGGTATCGTGTTCAATTAGAATCATATTCACAGTTCATTTTGAATTCAAATTGAAATATTTCAACCAATTTTTTAATCAAAGTTTAAAATAACTATCACGGCACGATGGTGCAACCACTTCAAACTTATTTTCTTTTGTGCATTAAATATTATGTCACTACAAAATGCTGTACATCATCGGCCAACTATAAACTATCCACCAAGTTAAAGCTCTAAGGTCAGAAACACATCAGTTACATGTTGACCAAATTGTTCTCACACGCTATGGAACGAGACATATGACGAAGAAAAGCTATTTTACTGCAAGAAAATATCGGCATGAAAAACAATTCTCCGTGTTGTCTAATTTACTCATTTTTTTTAACATGAATTTGTTGTTTTTTAACATTGTCGTGTATCGCCGATCAGAACGCAGCCATATAAATGACAGCATCGTTGGGTTAAAGCTTACCAAATAGTTTAGGCCGGTTTAAAAGTTAGTCCGGTTTAAAAATAGTTAGTACGCGTTTGAGCTTACGGCTATGAATATCTCAAGAACCATTCAAGTTCTCTCTTTTCACTTTTTATTTCAAAGCTGTTTTAAATTATCTAGTTTTCAGCCAATCCTTTTAGCGAAGTTTGGCAAATTAATATTTTTATGTATACGGGAATACACCATTTTGATTTACTCATGTTAGGCCAGCAGTCGACGAAGGGCACAGTTGCTAAATGCGAGCTGAAACAATTACTAGAGCCTAACCTTAAGCATACATACAACTACACCGGAGGTCGTTTCGAGATAAAAAGCGCATCAGTCATTTGTCGACCGTTTTTTGTGTTTTAGTAGCGTATGTCAAAGATGTGTGAACAGCCCCATTTTAACCACACAAACGCCGTTTGGAGTGCCAATGAAAGTTTCTCCAAGTATTGTTTGTACACCCAAAACGTACCCGGTAAGATTCGCTTACATTAATGCAATAAATACGAGCGAAAATGGCAAACGTTCTGGTAATGTGCAAAAATTGCAAGAAGCTTCCTTGCATGTAATGTAAGAAACAGAAAAACGAATTTTGCCTATGTATTAGCTATGTATGAGTATTGGTTAGATAAAAAAGACTGCGGGCATTTAAAAGCGAGTCCCGCACGAACAGATCACTAACCAATACTTTCTTTATGCATCCAACCATGCTATCAGATAATTGTGAGTGGATAAATGTCATATATAAACATTTGGATGATTTCACGATTAATGAAAAAAGTAAAAGACCCACCCAGATTTGAACTCATGCTTTTGTGCATCGTAGCGCAGACTATAAGCACTGGCCTGTTCTTACAGATGAGAACAGCACGTTAAAACTCGTACAAACAGCACATCGGCCATTCGATTCTGTCGCGTGTGTAATGAATAAGCCACAATACTGCGTTGATGATGTTGGTGACAGTACATAAAAACTCGGCGTGCGTTGCTATACCAACCAGCATAGGCACGTAAATGTGGTGGCAATCCTTAACAATTGTGTTGAAGAAACGTGTGTAGATATAGCAAGAGATGACGCGTTTAATATGCTTGCAAAAATTGCAAGCAGCTTTAACTGCAAAATTGCAAGCGATGCTAACATTATTTGCAAGTCATTGTCGCTTGCAATTTTTGCAAAAGATTTTTATTTTGGGTGTAGTAAAAGATTCCACTTCTTCATATGAATCTAATGTAATGTGTTCTTGTCTAGCGTGCGGTGCTGGGTCGTGTAGGCGTACTTCAATTTTATCATCATCCACCCACATACATACATATCTGGGTTTAAAAGTTATCATATTCAACGGCATGTTGCATGTTATTCTTCGCAATCTGCCGGGACATAGTTTCTTACATGACGGCGCCAGCGGTTGAGTGGTACGCGTGACCGCCACCCATCCCAGTTGGTCTGGGTTCAATCCCAACCGAGGTGGTTGACCTTTTTCTGAGGTGAAAAAATCTGTGGTCACGTCCGAAGGGAAGTAAATCCGTTGATCCCCGGTCCATCGGCTGATGGGTCGATATCTAGTTACTAAAAAATATCCTCCTACCGTGATACTTGTAGTGTGCGCAGTAGTATACACGGCCTCTAGCAAAAGCAAGTATCGAACTAACATTCCTTCCATTTCCTTCCGCGATCTAAGTTCGGGCCTGGTCGATGCCGGTGTTGATCAATAAACACTTTAGGATTACTAGGAGTTGCACATTGAAATATGTTTCGCTACTCCCAAGCATAATAATTATCTACTTATTCCCTATGCAACTTCAGCTACTCCAGGTCGATAACGGAGTAGCAGCCAGGGATGGTCGCACAAGCTCAAGCTCAAGCTCGGAGTTACAGGTTGGTTATTGCGGTCACATAGGAATTTCTCATATAAACCGGTACACTGAAACCTCCATTTACGAACCCTTTTTTTACGTAATATTCGATTTACGTAACTTTTTTTACGAACTAAATTCCAAATAACGAACTCATTTTTTACGAACTAAATTCGAAATAACAAACTCTTTCTGGAAAGTTTGAGTTCGTATATTACAGCATGAAGTTATATACTTATGTATTCTTAGTTAATTGCTACTAATATAAGTTGAGTATTTTCGGAATGGGGTTGACGAGGGCATGACGGAAATCGATGTCTTGAGCCATTTTGGAATCCAAGATAGCGACTTCCGGTTCAGATAAATTATCTATAACCTCAACAATATGGTTATTTTAGGAATGGGGTTGACGAGTGCATGACGGAAATCGATGTCTAGAGCCATTTTGGAATCTAAGATGACTTCCGGTTTAGATAAATTCTCTATAACCTCAACAATATAGGTATTGTCGAAATGAGGTTGACGAGTGCATGACAGAAATCGATGTATTGAACTATTTTGGAATCCAATTCTCTATAACTTCAACAATATGGGTATTTTCGGGATAGGGTTGACGAGTGCATAACGGAAATAAAACCCATATTGTTCGTTATCAAAAATAATGCTCAACCGGCAATCGTCATATTGAACTTGGAAAAGTTTCCAATTGTCCATTTTCAGCATCTACTTGGCAAGCCCATTCCAAAAATACCCATATTGTCAGGGTTATCGAGAATATTGCTCAACCAACGAATATTAATAAGAATGTGAAGCAAACTTTTTTTACGAACTAAATCCCAAATAACGAACACTTTTTTTACGAACTAATTCAATTTACGAATCCCCGGTTTGGTTCGTAAATGGAGGTTTCAGTGTTCTATTGAAATGAATATCAAATTACTTCGATTCGCAGGCCTTAGATCACTGATGGCGAATCAAAGATTATTTGGAATACATTGTCCACTTTCGACAATTCCGGAAGTCCCGGATTCCAGGCATATTCCAGAATGAAAGCCACTGACTGACCGACTGAACCAATTTTCACTAACCTAGTCTCAAATGGAATAATATGCAGTTCGGTATTGGACTCCCCAACTATCCCTCCCCATCCTTTCTCTCCATCCACCTCTCTCTCATCACCCCCCTCAGACCAACCTCATATCTGCATTCCCTTCATCCACCCGTATACCAAAATAAGTCTTAGGTAGTTTCCGACGCTTCCTCTCCTTCCCATTAATTAAACCCCTTCCCTTCCCCACAAACCCACATTTGAAAATATGTCAACATAAAGCCAACATTGAACATAGGCTGATTAAGCTTCATTTAAATAATATTTTTTTGTTTGTTTCAAGTGTGTCAGCGTTGCCTATCAGGATTTTGATAGTCGTGCACTTATATATGCTTATCAAAAGCAATAAGAATGTAATAGACTTTTCCACAATGTTATATGGAACGTAACCAGGTATTAAATCATAGTTTGGATAAATAAGAAAGGCACAAATTCATTTGAATTGGAGTTTCGGTTCCGGAGGGTCGGGTTGAAGAGTGCATTTACGCAGAAAATTCCCACATAAGCTGGTACCACCATGATTGCCCGAATAGAAATGTACAGTAACAAAACCATGATTTTCACTGTGACAGTACAGTAATTTTACAATAATTTACAGTAAGTTTTAGTGTTATGCTGCAATACAAAAACAATAAATTTTATCATTTTTACAGTAAATTTCAATGTAAAATAGACTTTTACAGTGGAAAAGGGAGGTGGTTATGTATCTTAACATTAAAAAAATCAATTTTTCTCCATACATTTTTTTCTCGAAAACAGTAAAATTTAATGTGAATGCACTGTATCAGTTTTTTGCTGAACAGTGAAAATTATTGCTACATGAAATTTTATTGTAAATCTACTGTGAGAACTTGGCATCGAACAATGTTGAAACAGTAATTACTATAATATTTATTGTTTTATGATTGTTTGTAGGGTAAATGCTATTGTAAAATTCTATCCGGATGCACAAAGCAGAAGCAAAAAATTGCTACGCTATAGCAGATTATAGGCACCAGTGAAGCGTTTTGTTCTATATCAGTGCATAAACAATATTGTGTCGTTGCCCCGGCTGCGGAGTGAAATAAGTTTGCCAAATGAAACAAAAGTGCCCGTGCTACAAAAGTGCCCGGGATAACACGATTTCGATCGACTTTAATAAAATTCGTGTTAGACCCACAGTTCAGGAAGTGGAACAATTAGTTAAAGTGAAAATGGAGCTTAATCTCGCTGAAGTTACGTACATTCAGCTACACCACGTAAAAAACTGGGCGTGACAAACTGCTTCTTTTGGTTTTTAAAAACGTGACATCACAGATTCCCAAACAGTATCGTGATCACCGCCACAGCCACAATACCTACCAATGAACCCATCTACCTCCAATTCCACTTATAAGCAAATCGGTACCGCCCCTTTTCAGGCAGATCGCACTCGTTATCTATTT
The DNA here is from genome assembly GCF_030247195.1 of Topomyia yanbarensis. NCBI lineage: Eukaryota > Metazoa > Arthropoda > Insecta > Diptera > Culicidae > Topomyia > Topomyia yanbarensis. The sequence goes on along the minus strand of NC_080671.1, from coordinate 410,051,010 downwards.
TTAGCTCCAGTGGATAGGGTTCAGGCTTGAGATATTATTATCACTGTTTGCGTCCCAGACAGCACAGACAGCGTCAGACATTGGTGGTGAATAGAGCTATAATGGAAACTTAGGGTGTCTCTGATAAAGTATTTCCGTACAATTTTTCAGTATGATTTTTCTCATAAAAGTGATCTTCTGTGCACATCAAAAGCATTATTAAGGGGAACTTTTGCTGAAAGAGGTAAGTTTTCATCTTATGTGGTCCATAAGTTAAACATGATTTTTACTGAAAAAATGCCATTTCAAATATTGATACAGTCGGGTGTCCTACTACGCGATTAACTGGGGGTGTGAAAAAGGAATCCGCGTTGTAGGATACCCATAGCTTATGGGATTTCGACTAATTGGGGCTGTGGCTGATTATTTCGTCCGTGTCAACATGTAGCGGCATACTTTCTTTGGCAAAGTGGTTGTACTTACTTGAGCCTTTGAGTAATTGGCTATCCAAATAGTTGAGAACTATGCCGCCAGGTGTGCTATGAAGAAAGAGTAAATAAATCGAAATTCTCGTCGTAAATTCGACAATCATCAAATGGATTCAATGTTAAATATATCAAGACTCTGAATTTTTTGAAAGGTCGTGTCTTCGGGGAATTTATAAAAGAAGTCCAGAGCTTCTGGATGGTAGAAAGTATAACTCGTAATTACCCCACCAGGCGGCGCTAGTGCTAATGCAAATATTCAACTCAAAAGGGGGCAAACAAAAACAGATAATTTTAATTGAATTTCAACTATAATAATATTGTCTACAATATGTCGAAAAATTGAAGAACTTTTCTTTGTTTTTGTTCTTTGCTGCACGTTAACTTCGTGCAATATTCGGAGACGAATGAAAATTTGCATGGATGAATGGGCAGTTTGTTCGTTTGACGTTTTCAGTTGCATAACTGAATATTGAAAAAGAACGAGGCTGAATATAATCAATTTTTATTCAAATAATTTAAATATTTGTAACTCTGGAAGTAAGTATGATTTTGCTAAGATCTTATGAGTAATCAGAATTTCTCCGCTTATGGGACATCAGTTGTTTATTTATACGTACGCTCCTGGATTCGATCATCAATCCCTCACATAGAGTTAGAGATATTTCTAAAGAAATTTGTCTAACCCGAAAAAAGAAGTGAATGAAGAGCACATAGAAGAGTGTAGAGTTAATAGTAAAGAATAAAGAATGAAGAGTTAAATGTTCGGAGTGATAAAAAGGACGAGCTAATATAAAAATCCAAGTACAACATATAAACACTTTAATTGTCGATTTATTTGGAAATGGTCATTACATCAAAATAAATTGAATTTATCTAGCCATAATCCGAACAAATTGATTGAACATAGCAGATCGTGCTAATCATCTATTTGCTAGCACTATAGCATATCACCGTCACACTTCCACACAATCAGTAGTGGTTAGCGTGCAAACATTCCGCACAACAATTGATGGAATCGATTTAAACGGTAATTGATTCATGTTCCGATATGTTACTGATCCACTTTCTATTCACCCACATTGAATCATTTGCATTCCCACGCAAATTGATGAACTGCAATGCAGATTGCGGTTCGGGCGTCTGCAATATGGCCGCACCTCGTCAGCTAACGTTTGCTTATCGTAATTACATTTGATGCCCACTCACCAACACACCCGCCATCGTCATCAATAACACCGCTCTCGGACTCCGCTCTGGCTGACAGATGGCTTTGCCTCGGTTCGGCGGTTTGTGCAGTTCATCTCGCTAGGATACTGTCACGTGCTCTTTCGGATAAATCGTGATTCGTAAAATTAACTGAAACCGGTTTACCGGTCAGTCAGATGGATTAAAAATGAAGTAATCCAATTGCAAACAGCAGCAGCAGATTGATTCGGTATCCAAAAGTAATTAGTATTACAATTTCTCTTTGGATCGGTTGTTTGGAAGGGTAACGAAAATTTACTCCCGCTTTCCGCCGATGATTAAGCGGATTGTAGTGATTTGATTTCATTGGTGTATGACGGTAAAATATAAATATATCTAAAAAGATACATAATCTTCATTCTTCAAAACCTGGCATATATTAGTATCCAAGATAACCATTATTTTAAATCTGTTTTCATTTGTTCAGTACGAAAAAATTAGTTATGGAATCGTTTGGATGCTAGCTTAGTCCTATCAATAAGTTAGCGTCGGATTCTAATCAGACGAAGGCGAAACACAAAATCCATAACTAAATTAGTTAGTCACGCCTTCTCCTCTATGAAGAAAAAATAAAAATAGTTTTCACTAAAAAAATTTCTCCATTAAAGAGAAACACAGCATAGTGCGAAGAAATTTCTCAAATCAGTTATTAAACCTGATAATGACGATTTTTCATGTGTGACCAGCATAGCTTTGTGGTGTATAACGAAAGAAGTACATTTGCCATACCGAACTCAAACGTCATTAAATGCAATGAAAAGCGAATATAGCAAATATAAATTTTGAATTAGTAATAATGAAATAAAACTAAATTCAAACCGATCCAAGCCCAGTCTCGGGAAAATTTGTTGAAATTCCACATACATACTAGGGGGATAACTAATCAATCATTCTTTCCAACGATACAAGATTTTATTCCGATGCTCCGTGCGTACATGTACATGCATTAGGAGAAACGATGTATTGGTTTGAGGTTTCGATCTTCGGAAAGTATTATTTGCCGAACTGGCAGAAACTGGTAGCAACCGAGCTATTCTGGCCGGCAGTATGTTCCTGCTGCCATCGAAATGTTGATTGTATGTGCCAACACTAACCTCAAATAGCAATTCCGGTGCACAAAATCACCTCCCCAACCAAAACACCCCCAACACATAAGTAGAGTAGAGCCCCGTATCATCCTATAGCTTCTGTACCGAGACGTGCAGGATTCGGTCATAATTGTTCGACACTCTGCAAAACTCGCCGCAAGAACACGAATATCGTATTCAAAGTCTAGGAGTGTAGGAGTGGTTTTCGTTCGAGAGCCGGACTTCAGTCGATGTCCCGGTGTAGTATTTCATTTTGCACCATCAGCAAATTCCAACATGTTTGTGGGTAGGTTGCTGGAATCCAGTTGGGAGATACCGTTTGCATTTTCTGTTTAATATGCACACACACACTTCGGAGCGATGGTTGGGCTCACAATTGTGAGCACTCAATAAGTTGGTTAAATTTTAAATAGATTGCCATTGTGAACTGGGAAGAGTTGTCTTGGCTAGTTTGTTGGAAGTCGAGTCTGGAACTATTGCTGCTCATAGTTTGGGAATTTGGATGATGATAAGATTATTTTATTCAGATGATTGAATTTTATGTATTTCGTTTGCGAAGAGTTCACAATTGGGTCCGAAGAAAATGTAGATTTCGTTTCGTTTCTTTTCGTCTTTATGACTATAATATCCATTTCAAGTTATAATGCTGTGATATGCAAAAAATTACACCGATACCATTACATTGGGTCACATTAAGCCAACTACAAACATAGGCGACTCCAGAGCAAGTACCTGTCTCTACTCAGCCTAAAAGTGTTTTGTTAGAGGTATATTGAAACCCACAATATTTTCTTACTCTAATTGAACTTATTGTAATATTGTTATATTTTAGTTAAAGTTAAATAAGTTAAGTAAAAAATAAAATGAACATAAGACGACATTATTATTTTATTTAAAAATCTATCATCTGAACTACTAAAGGAATCTCATAAAACTACAAGGGGCAGCCCTATGGGGTTGCACGAACTGTAGACGTAGGACTATACTACTTAATGTAAAATATTTATTTTCTTAGTTTATTTATAGTAATAATAAATCATATATATTTCTTACGTATGGTTTAATCACAACCAATCAATATCGAGTATTTCATATTTAACCAAACCTTCTTGGTTATCAGGTCATTTCATTTGTAGTAGGTGATCGAATCCGATTGAACTTATTTAAGAAGATCTGAAGAAAGAAAACAGAAAACTGTGACCGAACTAATATCTGGAACTAAATCTTTATAACATAAGATTTGCTTGTAATAACTTTTCGATTGTGTGTAGTAAAAAAACCCGGATCAGTGAAGAAAAATCAAATTTTAGACAATATAATCACATTTCATGTATAGACCAGAATGCTTGGTCTAGTTATATTTTGCCATTATTGTAACTTTCCTAAAGTACGCATACAAATATAGCGAATGCAGTGGTCTTAATCATATATCGAAACTATAAACATACAAGAATCGAGAACAATTCTATATATGGACAAGATGCGTTTTTGCAACGGTTTTTCAAGTGGCAGTGTATTCATTCATAAATAGGCTTTGTAGTATGTACCTATTAGTAGAATCAAAATACTATAGGCTGAGTGGAAATGAATTGGTCGAACGTAAATTATAAACTTTCGTTGTGCAATTTAGTAACAAATTAGATCTAACTACCTACACATTCGACTCAAACGTTAAACCCAAGCTCACAAATCAAAATGAATCAACGCTGATGATGATGGGTAGAGCGAAAAAGATTACTAATACCACGACACTATGTTAACCGTGTTTGCAAATGGAGCTCGCATGTACAAACTATTTTGTGTACGAATAATTATACATAAAAGTGTGCTGGAAACGAGCACAACACAAAATATAGCATAGTGTTTGAACGGCAAGCACAGTCGCATTCACTGGGTAGCGTACCTCCACAGGCAGTGTAACGGACTTCTAACTCAGCTACACTGACTGTGAAAACATACAACCAGGCTTGCTGGAGCATCACTCATGATGCCAAAATGAGGTGAGGTATCAATATTCTGAGGAGGACTTCACACACCTCTCCAATAGCAGAAAAAAACCTCTGCTCCCACTCAACATGCAAACTCATCATCAGAGGTGATGACTTGTTCAATGATTAGAGGATGTTATGTGCATCACACAGGAGAGGCGAGAGCGCAAAACTGATTGAAGATGGGTTGGAATCCCTCTTCCAAAATGCTGAGAGTGTGGAGCGCGAGAGTGATTGTTTCCCTCTCTTGTTTTAATGGAATTTCGTCTGCTGCGTAGGATGGGGATATAAGTATAATTTTCGTGGTGTAGATCAGTGCTTCGTGGAATATGGATATCATCATGTGGTGGGAATGCAAGAGGCTGACCCAGATTTGACTCTACTGTGGCAAACGGCCTTGAGCACTTCTTGTACACAGGTTTCAATTGAGCGAGGATTTAGTGGCCTTGGTAAAATACTAACGATCAGACAAAACTAAGCTCGGAAAATTTAAAATCAATCCTATTCGTCAAACTCAATATGTAACACCATAATAGAAGATAAATATTTTGATTTTGAAATCTAATACAACATGAAATCGCTTCCAAGTAAAATGGTTGCAAAATATTCGATTCTATTCTAGCGTTCTTTCTCAATAAAATTTAAAAAAAATGTTTTTATGAAATAGCTTCGTTTTTATCTCTATTATAGATTGTTTTGGCCGGTTAGTTTCCAAGATATGGATAATGAAGTTTAAAAAAAAATAGTTGTTTGTGTTTATTTATTACTAAATGTCAAAGTAGAAAGTTTATGCGGATTAATTTCCAATGGGCAATACATTTTTAAAATGAGATAATTATCGACAGCAATATTTAAAATTATACATAGTCGAAAATTTTATGCTATCCTGATTATTTTTCAACGCTAGGATAATGAGCCTATTTTCGTCCTATTTCTATTATCACCCTACTAATTTGTAGCCGCTGGTTAGAGCAGCTTTTCCCATCTTTGTTCAACGCATTGGTTTAAAAGGTAAGGCAATAATTGGAACACTCGATTCGAGTTTTCATTGCGCTTAAATACGAACATTTTACAGCTTTCATACCAATTCAATCAGATTCACAAATTTTGTTTTCGAACTCGAAACGCATCTCCATAAATAGTTTAGTTATAGGTTTTGTGCCCTTTACGCGCAAAGGTGGTTTCAAACCATTTTCTCGTTAGTGGAGGAAAATAGTTTTTAATTAAAATTTTTCTCCACTACGGATAAATATAGCATAATGCCAATTGTGTTATATTGGTTCTTAAGAGCAAAGTAAAGCTACTGATGCCAATTTATACGCATTGCATCAATTGTAGGCCTAGAAATTAGTGATACACCCACCATAACAGGGTTTATTTTATGTAAGAGGTTTACCTCTTTACCCTATATTCGGAGCAGAAGACGAAGCTTCTTATTTTGATACTGATTTCACTAAATAATCCCCCTACAAGAGAAATAATGTTTTAAACAGATTGTTAAGGAAATATAATGAAATGATGAGTTCATGAAATATGTAGGATATACGTTGCCTTTCGCCTATTCAATCAATTCCATTACAAGAATCCAACATTTGTAAATTTTCATTGTAAAGTATTAAAAATTGGGTGAGTGGCATTGAATTTTCAGGAGGAAACTCGAAAAAATGCGGTGTACAAACTAACTTAAAACCTCCTATACTAATCATTTAGAAATTTCGCAGAGTTCTTTCTCACATCATTGCCCAGGTACCTACGGGAGTGCTTTACAACATCATTATTATTTTTTAAATAACTTGTTAACCGATTTTTTAACGAATGTTTTGCCTTCAAAGTGCAATACTCCTTATCAGCTTCACTTATAGCAAACAACATTTTCTGAGACCTTTGGCACCAAAACATTGGTTACGTTGTCCAGTCTTAGCCGATTTCTAGAAAGTTCTAAAGAGAACAACTACACCTTTCTAAAGGTATGCTGTATTATTTTGTTATGAATGAAATATTGTGCTAAATTGCGACAATAATAAGAATACTGTCATGTTTTGCATTTTTTTCATGACAAATATGCAAATGGTTCAACATTCTTCCAAAGGCACGTCATGGTTCTAATTAGGGTTCGTCGCGGTGCGGATGTGGGCGGTAAATGGATAGTCCGCACCGCAACCGCAAAAAAATAATAAAACCGCACCGCTTACCGCAACCGCACTGCATTTACCGCACCGCACCGCGCGGTAATGCGGTAAATGCGGTAAAATTCTGTATTTTTGAAAAGTGTGTTGAAAAATTATTAATTTTTTTGAATAACCAAATATAATAAAATATTACTCTTATTTACACGTACATTAACTTTGACGGACTCCTCACAATGTAACATTTAATAAAAAATTTAAAAAGTTGACACTTTGCAAGTTTAATAATAAAATTCCGTACATTTTGAGATAAATACTTTCGAAACAAGGTAAATCTTAGCATAGCACTGAAGTCATATGAAATGTAGCTGTACTTAGGGTTGTGGTACCGGTAATACCAGTACCGAAAATCCCGGGAAAACCGACCCATTTTTGGTACCGTAATACCGGTACTGAAGAAAAGCCAGTACCGGTGTATTCGGTACCATACAATTTTTTTATGAAAAATATGTGGGTTCTCTAGGTTCTCTCTATATTAATTACCTTCTATAAGTTAAACATTACTAGCTCCCGTTGTACTGAACGGAATGTTTAAATTCTTTATATTGTTATTATTAAATTTTAACGATCTTGTACTAAATTTCATAATATTCACATCTAGCATAAGAGACGTAAAAATTTATGATTTTTTTTATTAGCGACATTCTGATTGGTTTCCATTTTTCCATCGTAATAAGACTATGGTCTAAATCATGTCTTTGGTTTGCTCTTAAACCTTTATTTATAAAATAAAGAACAGCGATTTAGCAGCTAACAATTTTAGACTTGGTGAGCTACTCCAAATGGGGCGATTTGTGATTATTAGTGATAGGAAAATTCAGCAAAACTCCATAGTTTACAGGAAAGCAAAGAGCCTTGGTATGCAGGTCGAAACCAATTTACAGCAAATCAAGAGAGGAAAAGCGAGCAACCTGATCGGATTTACTGCCATTCTCGCTTTGATTTACTGTTATTAATAGTGTTTCTTACTTTTACCATCTGTTAAAGTCGATAAAAGTCGCACCGCTTAGCAGTTATTGATTTCATAGTGGCCTAGATTTCGAAATAAAAGAAGGTGCTGCATACGAAAAATATTTTCTGCTGAAATGAGTTATGCCATTCCGAATCAATTAAAAACAATAAACATGTTTTTTGATCAGCACAAATCAATCATCTGAGAATAAGGTCATCAGTTTCAGCATTCAATTTCATTTCGAAGCTCTTTTCGAATTAAAAAAGGGCTTCAGTACCGTAGTACCGGTTTTCGACAAAAAGGGTCGGTACTGCGAACCCTACATGTACTTCATCATTATACATACAAAAACGTTCTTCCGCAGCAATCAATAGGAAAACTTTTAAGTTCTCCAAATTAATCAAAAGTTCTCCAATTTAATCAAAATTCACAGTTGAGAAAATGTCATCGTAAACGATTCATAATTCCACGATTGTCAAGAGGATGCATTTTTAAATTGGATTTGACAGTGCAATTCAATTGTTTTTTCAATGATTGTATTGTGCATTTTATATATTTGAAAAGATTCGCTTGTAAATTTTTAAAAGTGTTCAAAATATGTCGTAAAAATACTGATGCCAAATTATATTGGACACAGCTTATAGATTTTATTTCTTAGTAACAGATTGTTTTATCATATTAGAATAAACAAAATGTAAAAAATCAAGTAGCGATTGGTCGAATACAGATTATGTTCGGATTTATTTTCCAATCATAGTCAAGTCCATGGAAATAAAAGCTATCAAATGTTTATTGTGTTTCCCTATTGTAAGGTAATAAGTTTCGTCGTTCTTAAATGGTAAAAGTCAAAGTTTTAATTCACTTTTTAATGCAGACTGCAGACTTATCAATTATTTTTTTAAGTGCGGTTGCGGTGATACCGCGCGGTAAATGCTCATTTTCCGCACCGCATCCGCAAGAAAAAGTGTCTTACCGCACCGCAGTTTTTGCGGTGCGGGTGCGGTAAATACCGCGCGGTTGCGGTAAATACCGCAACCGCGACGAACCCTAGTTCTAATAAGAATTCGGAAGAACATTCAATTCTGTTATAAATCAATTTGGGGGCATGCAACATTTTTCAAAACATTTTGTGTTGCACTATAACCTATGCTAGTTCACTTGAAAAGTTACAAAATCACTATAGCACCGTGAAATGAGTTATGATGAAGTTTTGGTAACAAATTCTTAATCCACCTGGACAGTGCATAACGAATAAACGGTTTGCTTCAATAGAAACATGTGTGTCACGTTTTAGCTTACATAGCTATGGGTGCCAATAGGATTCGTCGCGGTGCGGATGTGGACGGTAAATGGATAGTCCGCACCGCAGCCGCAAAAAAATAATAAAATTGCACCGCTTACCGCAACCGCATTGCATTTACCGCACCGCACCGCGCGGTAATGCGGTAAATGCGGTAAAAATCATGTATTTTAAAAATTGTACTGAAAAATTATTCATTTGTTTTGAGTAGCTATTTATAGTAAAATGTTATTCTTATTTACACGAAAATTATCTTTGACGGACTCCTCACAATGTAACTTTTATGAAAATATTCAACTTTGCAAGTTTTATTAAGAGGGGTGAGGGTTTCGGCGTGAAAAAACACTTTTTCTAAATTTTTTTATACTTTGAGTGAAGTGAACTGATCAAAACTTTTGTACATTATAGTGTATCATTTCAATAACATGCTGTAATTTTTCCATGCAAAAATATCGACAAACGACTCGTGGCACAGCTTTTTGTAGAACGTCTCTAAAAACATGATTTGCGGTGTTACCTGCCATTCACAAACTACTTAACCGATTTCTTTCAAACTTTGTATACAGATTATATGTAAAAACCCCTACGTTAAAGTTTCGAGATAAATTTTCAATTAAGACAAAAACTGTCCAAGCTATGCAAAATTTGGCATCTGGGCTAACTTTGACTTGTCACAGTATGAAGGAAGACCTTGAGGGAGACTGAGAAACACAAAAAAATTGCAATGCCCTACACTTACTTCGAAAGCTTTACTTTCAAAAAGTTACAAAATACTCCTAACTGAAAAATATTATTTGTTAATTTGGTAGAAAATGTTTCCAGTTGGACGAACAATGGACGCACGCGAAAAAAATTCCTTCGAATTCGTTTGGTTTGATGATGATAATTGCATTCTTTGGATTGTTTTTATCATTAGTCCATCTCTAAATTCTCCAAATTAACCAAAATTCACAGTTGAGACAATGTCATCGAAAAAGATTCATAATTCCACGATTTCCAAGAGGAATCAGGAGAAATGATACATTTTGTAATTGGATTTGACAGTAAAATTCAATTGTTTTTCAATGATTGGATTTTGCGTTTTATGTATTTGAAAAGGTTCATTTGTAAATTTTTTCTTTGAAGTATAAAATAAATAGTTTTCAAAATATGTCGTTAAAATAATGGTGCCAAATTATATTAGACACAGCTTATAGATTTTATTTCTTAGTAACAGTATCTTTTATCATATTTGAATGACCAAAATGTAAAAAATCAAGTAGCGATGGGTCGAATACAGATTATATTCGGATTTCTTCTCAAATCATTGTCAAGTCTATGGAAATTAGAGCAATTAAGGTTCAAGTTACCTTTTTTGAGCATGTGTTAGTTTTGAACGCTGGGTAGTATGGGTAGGAAAAATTGTGTTCAGCTTTGCCACCGGATTATCCATTTAAACCTTTTCAAAACTCTAAAAGAAGAATATCAGCCGATTTATCAGATCACAACGATTAAAATCATACAAAATAGTTGCTGGAAAAACTATCGGTTTCGCTAAATGGTGCTTTTGAAAAAGTGGCTGTGATTTTTTGGTCCACTACCACACCGTACTGGGGTACACAACACAACAGCGCAATGAAAAAACCACATCCACTTTTTCAAAAGCACCATTCAGCTAAGCCGATGGTTTTTCCAGCAGGTATTTTGCATGAATTGAATCGTGATGATCTAATAAATCGACTGATATTCTTCTTTTAGAGTTTTGAAAAGGTTTAAATGGACAATCTGGTGGCAAAGCTGAGCACAATTTTTCTTACGCACACTACCAAGCCTTGAGGTAACTTGAGCCTAAATGTTTATCATGTTTCTCTATTGTAGGGTAATAAATAAAACTCCAACGTTCTGAGAGAGAGAGAGAGAGAGAGATGTTCCTAATAATGACGTTGGTAAGTATTCGTTCAGAAAACCAATCTAGTTGCGTCCTTCTTAAATGGTAAAAGTCATAGCTTTAATTCACTTTTTAATGCAGACTGCAGACTTTATCAATAATACCGCGCGGTAAAAGCTCATTTCTCGCACCGCATCCGCGAGAAAAAGTGTCTCACCGTACCGCTGCTTTTGCGGTGCGGGTGCGGTAAATACCGCGCGGTTGCGGTAATTACCGCAACCGCGACGGGCCCTAGGTGCCATACGTCAAAAACGTAGCAATTTTTGATACCTAACTACTTCTTCCTAAACGAGTACTATATTTTAATAATATATTGCTTGGAAAATTATGGCCCCTTAAGGACATGCTGAATAGAGTCACAAGGTGGCAGCTAAAATGGCTGCCGTCGTTTCTGTTTCTTCTTTTTCTTTCATCGTCAATATCAAAACATTGCATAGGCGCGCAAGACAAAATCGTTTGTAACTTAAATGTCTTATCTCAGATTGCTTAGAAATTGTATCACTGTATGTAAGCATGTTAGCACATGCAGATGAATAGATTCTCTTCACGGAATTTCGATTCGTTTGGGAAATTTGTACCTTTTCATTTTTCAAAACAAATGAAACACGTTGTACAAAAATCAGTCAGCTGATTGCTGAACGATACGCTTGTGTGCGTGCCATCTCCTATCGGTATAGTACGTTCCAGCCGCACACAGATGCTGAACGTAACCCGAACATAGCCGAACATAACCGAACTTTTGTTGTGATTTTGGCATCGCTTCACCTTAAGGAGGGTGCTGTACTATTTTATCACTTACGAGTAGGGTTCGTCGCGGTTGCGGTAATTACCGCAACCGCGCGGTATTTACCGCACCCGCACCGCAAAATCTGCGGTGCGGTGAGACACTTATTCCCGCAGATGCGGTGCAGGAAAGAGCTTTTACCACGCGGTTTTACCGCAACCGCACCGCAAAAAAATTGATAAAGTCTCACGTTTGCATTAAAAGGGGGATTAAAACTAGGACTTTAACCATTTGAGAAGAACGCAACTATATTTATTTCAAACTAACCATTTCAAAGACATAAAATATGCAAGATCCAAATAGAAACAAAATTATTAGATCATTTAAAAACAAAACATTTGTAATCTTAAATCCAATTTAAAAGTTCATCACTTCTCCCGATTCCTGTTGGAAATCGTGGAATTATGAATCGTTTTCGATATCAACTTTTCAACTGTGAATTTTGATTAATTTAAAGGAATTAGAGATGAACTAATTATGCTGGGACTTAAACATAACCCAAAGAATATATTTATCTTCATCAAACCAAACGAATTTGGAGTAATTGGCAGTAAAAAAGACAAATGTATGAAAAGCGTCCAAAATAAGGAGGGGTCCAAATTAGGCTGATTATTCTATCATTCGTTAATCAACATCGTATTTCTATGTTCTATGATTGCTGTGTAAATTCGATGTGAATGTTTCTGCAGTCAATTTAATTGGACTCTTTCTCATAAAGTATATATTATATAACTTTTTTCGCGTGCTTCCATTCAAATCTACGATAATTTTCTACCAAATTAAATCCTAATATTTTTCAGTTAAGACTATTTTGTAGCTTTTTTGAGGTAAAGTTATTCGAAGTTAGTGTTTTTATAGTTTTATAGTTTATAGTTATAGTATTGCAATTTTCTCAAAGCCCCCCTTCATATTGTGACAAGTGTGAAAGTTAGCTCAGATGCCAAATACCACATAGTTTGATTCCCGTCTTCTTCAATTGAAGTTTTGCCATTGTCTCTTTGGGAAAATAATAGAGGAAAATACATTAAATGCTAGAACTAGCCTTAAGAAAATTACAGTTGAAACATTTTAAAATATTCGTAGTATTTGTATGAGAATACTGAGAATATATTTCTTGAAAAATACGGAAGTTTGAGTTTTGGGATATTTTGTCCATAAAACCCCTTACTTTTAAGAGCATTTCTGCGGTATGCTACAAATCATACATTTTTTACAGTTTTTCTAATGTTCAATAATTCTGTACCGGTTGAGACCAGACGCCTGATTGGATGTAATGTATAGAGCAATTTTTTTTCGTCAAATATGACGTCGTTATTATTGATGAAATACAATATGTTTTTATTTCACTGTATTGGAATATATGCGCTACTATATAAAAGTACTGTATTTCGACCTTAATTTCTTTTTCGGTGAAATTTTTTTAACAATGAAAATTGGTTTTTACTACGTAAATGCGAAAAATATCCATTTCATTTTCATATGTCAAATACGTTGAAAATATGAAAATTTAATGAAAAAAACTTCATTTCTTATTACATTTTTATTTCATTTTTTCAATTAACTGAAGGGTTTCTAAAATAAAAGTTTTCCTATTACTGCAGTAGAACGTATAATGAATGTATAATGTTTGCCTTAAAATGTTTGGAATTTTATTAATAGAAAATGCAAAAGTTGATTTTTTTCATAAACATTACATTCTGAGGAGTCTCTTAAAGTTAAATTTCGTGTGAATAAGAATAACATTTTATTATATATCGTTATACAAATGAACAACACTATTTTTAAAAATATAAAAATTTTACCGCATTTACCGCAATACCGCGCGGTGCGTTGCGGTAAATAAATTGCGGTTGCGGTAAGCGGTGCGGTTTTATTATTTTTTTGCGGTTGCGGTGCGGACAATCCATTTACCGCCCACATCCGCACCGCGACGAACCCTACTTACGAGGCCTACAATCGATGAAATTTCTATAAATTGGCACCAACATGTTCCTAAGAACCACTAGTAAAATAATAAATGGCCCGAGAATGGTGGAATACTTCTGTTTGAGTGCAACGAAAACTCTAATCTGGTGCCCAAAATATCGCACTACCATTTAAGTCAAAAGATAGTACAAATATATGGCAGACGCTACTCTAACCAATGGTTTCAAATGGGTTAAGAGCTAATTGTAATAGGGCAAAAAGAGGCTCATGACCCTATACATATTTGAAAACTATGTATATATTTAAACAGTTGAATTGCAACGCTTAACTAAACATTCATTTCATAAACAAAAATATATATCAGAAATAAACTTTGCACACGCATCAAACCCTTATAACAAAACCTCATAGCAACTAATCATTACCTCCTCACAAGGCGTGTGAGGACATCACAAACTCCTCTTGAATCATCATGAGGTGTAGCCCACTCTCCTCCACGGAGCAAATATCCCATGCGTAATAAAATATTTTTCCACATTATTTCGTTGAGCAAGAGAGGAACTCTCTCATTTTTCGGGTCCTCACACACAACGGTAGAGATGCTCCCGTTGCATCATTCTTTTCTACCTCATCCTGAGGGAGGAATATCAGCCCTCATTGCGTGTTGAAGTGTTTATAACAAGTCTGACTGAGCTGCACTGGCGAAATCCGTCCGTTTAAGTAGTCGATGATGACGTCATTCATAGAAGCGTAGCGAGCTAGGTACACAAATCTGTCGTGCTGGACTATGGAAGCGCTGTCTTATGTGTGTAAATGCACGATATTTTGACATTATTTAAATTTTTAATACCATGATATCAAAAATCTTTGGGTTTATCAATTGGAATCTATTCTTAGAACCATTTCGGGGCGACATGCGCAAAAAATTTGAAAATTTATCGTGAGAAGGCTGAATTATATGCGTTTAAAATTGGACCACTTTTCGTTACATACCATTTTTGTAGAATTTGCAACGTGCACCCCTACGTAGTCCTACGTCCTACGTCAAAAAATCTTGGAAAAGTTCAAGGAAATTCATGCATTCACAACAGCCCATCACCGACTAAAACGCCCCACCCATTGTTGTGGGGCATACTCACCGATTGCTGTGGGGCATACCATCCTCTTGTTGTGGGACATATTACACTTTAACCGGGGGCATTCTGCTCTGTATGAAAGAAAAACTAGAATTTAGGCATCTTTGAAAAATGTTTTATTATACTTGTATCAGGATGTTTTTAATAGAAAATGAAACGGGTACTAATTTCTAACTAATCTAACAATATATTAGAGTAGTTGGATCGGAGATCATAGTATCGAATGGTGAAATATAGCTATTTTTTCTTAAGGGGGTCGTATTAGACCTGTTTACCCTGCCTTCTGAGCTAAGGTTCGAAAGTTTCTCCAATGGGTGACAAAGTATTCGAAGACTTATTCCTTGAATGACTTAATATTGTCGGATGATGGGAACTGAAAAATAGAGCGCGTGAATAACGACCGAGGACGGCCCGGCGGTCGGTATCCTCTTTATCGCGAATTCCCCTGTGTCCGGGACCCA
Organism: Topomyia yanbarensis; assembly: GCF_030247195.1. Lineage (NCBI taxonomy): Eukaryota > Metazoa > Arthropoda > Insecta > Diptera > Culicidae > Topomyia > Topomyia yanbarensis. The sequence continues at coordinate 410,035,550 of NC_080671.1, read as the reverse complement.
CCATATGGTGAATGGGTAGCAGGATTGCTCTAACCGTGCACGTAGGGGTGCTCGGACTCCCCTGATTCCAGGGCCTTGATGAGGAAGGGATCCGGAAATGAATTGGAGTATCTTCGAGTTACTTGGTGATGACAATAGCAATAGTGGGGGTTTCTGCGGAGAAAGCTGAGCAGAGCGATTGTAGGCGATAAGCGATGCCCGCTTCTGTTTCTCTCACGTCCCTCCGAACTGGCTAACAGTACTGGGAGAATCAACTGGTTACAGCCATGCTGCAGTTTACGCGTGGGCCATGGTCGTGCCAGGCGTGGTTGGGGGCCCGGTGCAGCTGTATAACTGATGGGAGAGGTACGTCGATCCAGGCAGGAAAGGACGCCGGTCTCAAAGTAGACGGCTTCGGTGGGGGTGCAGCTGCCATCGCTTTGCTTAATAATACCTCGTCTACGTATCCACCCAGGCAGTTGAGGTCGACGGAGGAGTCACTAAGCCAAGTCTAAGGTGCGAATACCCACTGAAGTAGACCCCTTACTGCAGTATTTTGTGGTGAACATATGGGATACAAGCGACTGAATTCAGCAAATTTTATGGAAAATAAAACTTTTTCATGGTTTTCAGTAGACTCGTTTACGGTGTCCTTCGCTGGATCTTCTCATGGCCAGTGTTCGTCTTCCCGTTCTTCTACTTGTACCGCGAGCCACACAGCAACCTATCGTTGTGCAGGGGAGCATAAAAATTAATCTTACGGCAAAGAAACTGAAAACCCGAGCAAAAAAGTAGCCTAGAATACCTCCATGGTTATGGTACTTGACATGGGTGTCTGAGATAAGTTCAACCCATAAAAACACCCATAGTATGGTAGATCCTCTAATAAAAAGCATAATATGCGTTTTGTTAGAGGATCTACCAACTATGGGTGCATTTATGGGTTGAACTTATCTCAGACACCCATGTCAAGCACCATAACCATGGATGTATTCAGTGGCGTAGTAGCGGGGGGGGGTTTTGGGGACGAAACCCCCCCCGAAATATTTTGGAGATTTGAAAAAATTGAATATGTTAAGCAAAAATATGCCTAATATTTTAAATGAAATTCTCAAAGTTTCATTTGCAAAAGTTATCTTGTAAAAAAATTCCCTTGTAGTGAAAATTAGCTGCAGACTCGACACCTACCTGTCGGCACGTTGTGGAGGCTAGCTCAACCGCCGAGGACTATAACGAGTATATTGCGGCGAAGCGAGGAGCTAGGAGCTTAATGGTTCACGAAACGGATATCGGTACCGAAAGAAATTTCGCCACATTCTGTAGTCCTTGACTGACGGCGAACATGGACTGGCGAGTGTGAGAGAAGTATCCCCATAGAGGCCATCAGGCGATTTGCTACCGCATCGGCCAATGGAACCCTGCTGCAGCACGAAGAAGGACGGGCGGCAAGCTAAAGTGGAAGACGAAAGCCTTTAACGAAAACCTCTTTGTTGAGTTACTTCGGCGAACAACGGAATCAAGTACATTGATACGGCTGACGGCTTACAAGAAGGATTGTGACGGCTTGTGACGTTACAATGTCACGAAAACTAAGGCCATGTAGTAGACGGCGTGCAGCTTACTGGTTAAATGAGTAACTCAGTATGCTATACGCTGCTTGTCTTAAATCCAGAAGGCGGGCTCAGAGCGCAAGATCGGAGAGTGAGAGAGGAGCGCAAGCGACGTATCTAGAAGGTAGGGACTCTTTAAAACAGGAGATCAAGCTTAGCAAGCCAATTGCCATAAGTAGCTGTGCTGAGAAATAAACGCCAGTCCCTGGGGGACGCGTACTGAGTCGTTATGACGAAGACGAGGGTCCGTCGACACCAGCTGAAATATGCCCGGGTAAGCTAAAGATAATCGTTGAGGGTCTCTTCCCGAATCACGATTCAACTACCTGGTCACTGACACCGTACGGCGAAGAAGAAGGAGGTAACACAGTCGAGTGGCAAGTGACCAACGACGAGCTCAAAGACGCGTCGATGTGACTAAAATCAAAGAAAACCCCCGGTCCGGATGGAATACCAACAGCGGCGCTGAAAGCTGCGATCCTGGCATATCCGGGCATGTTCAGGATGCTATGCTGAAGTCTTTAGACGATAGTAATCCCCGAAATGAGGAAGGTGCAGAAACTGATGTTGCTGCCAAAGTCAGGGAAGTCACCGGGCCATCCAGCCTCGAATAGACCAATGCCGCAGCGTGGCATAAAAGAATGAGCCAGATCCTGAAGAGCTACTTCCAGAGTAGAGCACTGCTGTACCAGACGAACAAAAGGGCAGAAGGCAATGCGAGTCGCAGCGGGCGTTACTCAGAGCTCCATTCTCTGTCAAACACTTTGGAATGGGATGTAAGATGCACTGATAACATAAATTCGTGAATATAATAAATCATGCAATGCACGAATTCATTCGTCGTTTTCTGCAACTAAGTATTTTCGTGCATTGTAAATAGTAAGTTTCGATCATTTCATGAACAAGAATGGCCGTATGGTGAACGAAAGCTTTCGTAAATTTTACACATTTAATGTAAACTTCACGAATGATATCGTTGATAACGACATTATTTTTCGTGAATGAAATGAAATGTTTTGTTTATTTTAATAAACGTTTGTGTATATTTCGAACGACTTCGTTGGTCGCACGAAATCTTTTCGTTTATCTTAGAAAAGTTTTCGTATTTATTGGCCTCTTATTGTTTTCAGTCGATCTTTTAAGATCGATGTTTTTTTTAATTTAAAAAAATCGATCTGGCCAAATCGATTTTATTGTGATTCGAAGAAATGGCCGCTTGATGAACGAAAGTTTCGTTTATTTTGATAAACGTTTATGTATATTACAAACGAATTCGTTGGTCGCATTCGATCTTTTAGGATCGATGTTTGACAACACCGATGTCGCTCAGGCAGAGAAAAACTCAAAATTATTCATACAAAATCAACGAGCAGTTCGCGACGGCTCAACTGATTCTGTACTGCTCCAGATTCTGAATCAACTGGAAGCGAAAGAGGTCCAGGAAATCTTCCTGCAACCGGCGGACACGGATACGACTACTAAATAGTCAGACAACAACAATTATCTGACGAATACCAACAATTGCTCCATATTGCTCCTTTGACGTGGACGGTTTGACGAATGGTGCTCGTAAATATTATAAAGATATTCGTATATAACAGCGAACGACTCGTTTGCTGAATGAAGCTGTTTCGTAATAAGCTAGCGAAAGTCATTTCGTGGTTTTCACGAAAAACTCGTAATAATAAACAAAAGTGTTTCGATAGAACTACGAACGATTCATCATATGTACGAAAAATTCGTATATTTTATGAAAGTTGTTTGTACGAAATTAATTCCTAGAGATTTACGGATATATTCTATCAGTGTGGGGTCTTAACACTGCGGCTGCCCAGGAAAGTGAAAATCGTTGGTTTCGTGGACTATGTCAATAACGGTGAGAAACTTGAAGAAATGGAGGTGTCGGTGACGGAGACAATAGATGCGATCGAGAGCTGGATGAACGGGTCAAGCTGCAAATAGCTCACCACAAGACGTTGCTGTTGGACAGCAACTGCAAAGGGGTTCAGCGGATACAGATCACCATCGAAGGGCATGTGATTGCATCGAAGCGTGCACTGAAGCAATTGGGAGTGATAATCGACGACTGATTGAGCTTAAACAACCACGTTGATTAAGCATTGTTCTATCCCGGGCAATGAAAAGGCCGACTCATTAGCAAAGGTGGGCGCATTAAATAGTGACATATACGAAAGACCAATCTGCTTCAACGAATTTTTTAGTATTTGTCTTTAGAGGACACTCAACAGTTGGCAAACCTCGTGGAGCAATGGTGAACTTGGACGATGGCTACATTCGATTTTCCCAAAGGTATCAACGAAGCCTTGGTTCAGGGGGATGGATGTGGGTCGGGATTTTATTCGTGTAATGTCCCGACTTATGTCCAACCACTACACCTTAGATGCACATTTGCGGCGTATTGGGCTTGCGGAGAGTAGTCTGTGCGCTTGTGACGAGGGCTATCACGACATCGAGCACGTTGTCTGGGTATTCGCCGGGTATTTGGACGCCAGGTCTCAGTTAAAGGATTCTCTTCGGGCCCGAGGTAGGCCACCCAATGTCCCAGTCCGAGATATGCTGGCAAATCGTGATTTCCCCTATATGTCCTTTATTTATACTTTCATAAAACTCTCTTTTTATTTCTCGTTTTTAGAAGTTTCCTCTTGCCGTGTGGAACCGATAAGCTCCAGACTTATCACTACGGAATCTGAAGCGAGAGCGACTCGAGGTCCGAAGGATTCCCTTTGAAGGATTCCCCGCGGGTCCGAAGAATACCATCCGCCAATCCGACCTACTAGACTGAGGCGCAAATTTGTTTCGCTGATCTCCCGTTTGCCCGAAAGTTGCAAGTTTTGCTCTTCTCTACCGGTCACCATCTACGCCTTCTCTCCCCTGTCCCTGATACAACTACTTCTACACCGATTTTGGAAATGACCAAGCATAAGTATCCGATAAAAAATCAAATTTGTATTCCGTATTCCTAGTTTTAAGATAGTCGTAATTTCTACTCTTTGTTAAAACTATTGTCCCCCATCTTGTAAATAGAATTGTATCCCTAGTTTTAAAACATCTGTGAAATTTTTCATTAATATTTGTTCCCCCTTTTGTGTACCAAACTATAGTTAGTTTTAAGATAACTGTAAATATTTCCTAAAAAACTATTACTATTGAATTCCTTGTTTTACAATTTTTCATAAAAAAAAATCTTTTGCCCCCTCTCTTACATATAGAATTTTTTTTCTAGTCTTAAGATAGCTGTAAATTTTTTCTTTTTTATAAAAAAAATATTTCAACATTGTAACCTCCTAGTTTTAAGATATTCAAAATGTAAAAGCAAAAGAATTCGGCACCGCCAAGCTAACGCATTTGTGCCTATCAAATAAACGAAATGAATAAAAAAAAACCACGTTGAGTACACATGCGAAATGTCGGGTCTTTATCTAGTGTTTAGTCATCGATTACCCTGATGGAGGATATCAAGTGCTACAATCAATGAAATGTTAGAAACGTGAGGAAGATGATGAGAATCGATTCGATGATGACGTAGCAGCAGGAATGGGATAATACGGAGAAAGGAAAGTGGACCTACTGGCTCATCCAAACCTGTCGACGTCGGAGAGATGACCTTCAACCTGAAACAGCTTCTACCGAGCCACGGCTGCTTAAGGAGTATCTTCATCGGTGTGGGTACGCAACGTCAACACTGTGCCTGGAGCGTCTTTGAATGTCCGGGGTTTCAATTATTTGAATGTCCGAGGAGAGTCTTTGAATGTCCGAGGTTTGAAGTGACGTGCAGGGAGCTACTTAAAATGGGAGAACCGGACATCAACCCGGATAATGTATCCCACAGAATGACAAGCGACGTAGAGACGTGGAACGCAGTAAACAGAGATATGATGTAGATCAGTGATTCTCAACCTGGGGTCCGCGGGCCCCAGGGGGCCGCGAAGTCATAGCTGGGAGTCCGCGAAGAAAAATATATTTTCCGAGTGCATATTGAAATTTCAAATCTTGTTTCCTAACAAATTGAAAATAACATATTGATAGCATACAAAATTGATGTTTATCTGTGGGGGTCCGCAGCAACCCAGTGTGATATCTAAGGGGTCCATGGTACGAAAAAGGTTGAGAACCGCTGATGGCATGACCGTCTTACAACGGAATAGACATCGAACAACGATTTCGGGAGAGCAATCACCGCCAGGGAACTCTCCGCAGGTATAAGCTAGATCCACCGCCGAGGACTAGTCGAGTAGACCGCAACAGAGCAGCGAGTATGAGTCGTCGAAACGCCAGCGAACCGGACGTCACGCTCCATGCGAATTCGCCGGACCGACCATGGCTCCCCAGAATCGATATTGGGAAAACTTTTTTCGCCAGGGAACTTTCCGTTAGCGTAAGCTAGATTCACCGCTGGGGACTAGACGGATTAGACATCAATGAGACACCACTAGTCGCGGGTCATCGGCGCACCAGTGCACCGGATACCCAGCTTCACCAGAATCGCCGAACTGACCTCGGCACCTAGCTGATTGGCTCGATCTCGGGAGAACTTCTCTCGCCGGGGAATTCTCTGTCGGAGTAGGCCAGGTCCATCGTCGGGGACTAGACCGAGTTGTTCGCGAACAAGTTGAGGACTGAATGGACCATCGAGGAAGTAGTGCTAAATGGCCCAAGAAGAGAACTAAATGGCTTAAGGTGAAGATATGTGGAAGCCACGTTGCTAGGCACCGACTCGCTTGTTTACATTAGGAAAAACTGAAATCTGAAGTGAAAATTCAAACGCACAAATGAGAGTTTCCGAACATTTTCCTTTGGTCATCTGCACATTGGCAGAAAATTTGAAGTTTTGTTAGTAAACGATTAAAGTTTCGCGAGTGTTTTTGCAGTGATGTGTGAAAAAAGTGCATTTGAAAAAGTGCAATGAAAACGATAAGAAGAGGGGTGATATTTTCGCACAAAATAGGAGCTACAGATGGCATTCCGTCAAAAACTCGGATTGATTGTATAGGAAAATATTCTAGCTTCCTTAAGTAGCAGTTTCGTGGCACACCAGCAAGGTTAGTGTGTTGAAAAACGTATTTTTATATTTGCTCATGTCAGATACATGGTTAGGCAGGGGAGAGGGGTGTGTGTGGCGTAGGAGTTATGTTGTGGCTCGCATGTATAATGACCTTAAAGGAGTTGCGGTGCTAAATAGCACCGGTTACGGAGCCAAAGGGCTCAAGAAGTTGTAGTATTGAAACCAAATAAGAATCGGTATCGGGAGAACTTCTTTCGTCTGGGACCTCTCCTTTAGCTTACAGTCAGATTCACCGCCGGGAACGAGACCGCGAGACCGCGACGATACACCACCAGCAAACCGGATGCCCCACTCTACCGGAATCGCCGAACTGACCGTAGCACCTGGCTGGTTGGCTCTAACTTCTCTCGCCGGGGAACTTTTCGTCGGAGTAGGCTAGATCTATCGTCGGGGACTAGACCGAGTAGTTCGCGAACCAGTCGGAAGCTCAACGAGGAAGTGGTACTAATTGGCACAAGGGAACTGAAGGGCTCAGTAAATTAGACAGTCTGAAGTTTGCCGCCCAGATTGTCCTCGTAGGGGAAGAGCATGTATTCTATACCAACAGCTAGCTTTCCTACCTTGACTACCCAAACCTGTTCCCTGAGTTGTTGATTTTTGAACATTTTTTCCTGCTCAGAATGTTTTTGAACATTTTTTCATATATACACAAAAAAAATTTCATATCCCCCCCCGAAAAATTTTCTTACTACGCCACTGGATGTATTATAGGTTAAAATTGGTGTATGTCTGAGATGTTGATACCATTTTGTTGCGAAATTTGGTTCGGAGCAAATGTATGGTCTTTTCAAGTGGCTGTGTGGTGTTTGAACTCTTAAGAATTTGCTCAGGTGGGCCGAAGATTCAAAGCCAACCTGACTGCTCCGTGACGCAGCGGTGCTTAGATATGGGCTAAACCTTCCCAATTACGACTGGTTATTTAAAAACCGTTAAGGAGGCGACTTTGACTGAAGGCCTGCCTTATGTTGAATGCGGTTCGTCTATTCCACCTCAGATGATGCGAGCTGGTTGTACGGATGAATGGGATGTCTTCTTCTGGTCACACCAAGAGTTTTTGGCTCTTCCTAGAATTGAATTACGGTTTCAGCCACGAGCCTGACAGACCTGCTAGTAGCTAGAGGTTAGGAGCTGCAACAGTGACGCTTTTGGGCCTGAGATACAGAAATATATCGCGTCATCCGACAGACCAACAGCATTTACATCAGTCTGTAGCTTCCGTTTTGTGCGAACAGTCATTTTTCTGATCTCTATAAGTTCTACATCGTCGGTGTAAACAAACACGAGTATGCGTTTCAGGAGCATTAAGAAAAGGGAGTTCACGCCGACCAAGAATAGTTTGACTGCCAGCCCCGAGCCTTAGGGGACCCCGTCAGCTTCCCTAAACAGGGGTGGCATTCCGCATCTCGATTCGAGTGACTCGATTCGAAACCTTTTGAAGTCGTTTCGACTAAATTGCGGCATTACGTATCGCATTCGACCAAGCGTTCGAGCTTGTTAGATTGCGGTACTAGATTTTGACTGCCTGTTCGGCGCAAACTGTCAAATAAGAGTATACACTGAGAAAAAATATTTTTAATTCTGCTACGAATAAGATTCATAAAACCAACTTTGGTAAAATATAGGAATTGTTTTAATTTATTTAGTTTATAGTTGCTTGTTATCGAAATATATATGGAAAAGTTTCGCAAATATAACATTTTTTTCTAGCACACAATAGGGATAAGGACTTTGAAATAAAATCAATGTTGTCAAACATCGATCCAAAAAGACACGATGTAATATGGGAATACGATTTTTTTTGCTTTTATGAACGAAAAATAAATTTACCCTTACCAAAAATATTTATACTATATAAAACAATTGATAAAAGAACGAATCATTTCGTTTCATTCACGAAAAATATTTTAGACATCGATGATAACTTTTATGCATCGTACGGGCCAATCAACGTCAGATTTACAAATAAAATTTTAGTTTATTCCACTTTTGCATTCTTTAGCTAAAAATATTGAACAGGTATTTTTGTTATGGCTGAATATAATATTTACTTCAAGGTATGAGCTTTCAACTATTAAAGTTAGAAAAATTAAACATTTTTCAATCGCTGATAGCTCTGAAAGTATTCGATGCATGGAAAAATATTAAATATGAAAAGTTGCATTTTCGCATGAGCTTGCCGGAAAAATTGAGTTTTTTTTAAAGTTGGATAATTTTTTTGCTTATTTTTTCTTCAAATAATAAAAATTATGTTAAAAATATTACATCAAACGCCACGTTATGGGCGAGCTTTAATTGAAATATCTCGTAAAGTAATAAGGTTCTCATTATGATTATAAATGTTTTCATAGAACAAAAAACTTATTGGTTCAAGCTTGTTTTTTCAATATGTTTCTAACATTTGCAAAATTCATAACATAAATAACAAAAAAACTATCAGACTATTATTGGTGAGCTCATTCGAAAATGCACTTTTTATTATTAATAATTTTTTCCGTACAACGAAGAGTTTCCGAGTTATCAGTGGTTGAAAAATGGTCCAATTCATAAAATTTAAAAGCTCATAACTTGAAAAAATCTATCGTATTCAACTAAAACAAAAAATTTATGTCATTTATTTTGTGCTAAAAATGCAAGAAGAATTTTTGGTAGGAATTAAAGTTGTGGTTGTAAATTTGACGTGGAATAACCCGTAAATAAAATATGTAAAACTACTCAACTTTTAGTTCATCAAGATGCCATTTTTGTTGTTCGTGAATTAGACGAAACGAACTATTTACAATGCACGAAAAAGCTACGGTGCAGAAAACGAGTAATGATTTTGTTCATCGTATGATAATTTTAATTCCAACTTAGAATTGTTTTCAGTGTAAACAAATTTGTATTTTGTTTTGTTTTTTTCCCGATGAACTTCAAATTCACAGAACAAAAATAGTGATAGTGGTAATGAAATTGACCCAAACATGTTCATAATTTGTTCACGTCACTCACACTCACTACCTTTTTTCAATTTTTGGGCATTATTTTAGTTTGATATACCTAACTATATTCTTGAACTTCTTACCACAAAATTTTAATATATCTCGCTGTTTAAGTTGAAGCACCGAAACATCGAAATGCCTAGCGGGTAGTGTCTCTTATTCGGACCTCAGTGGCATGATGGAATGTATTATCGGCAGAATGAGTTATTCACAATTATTCTTGGATTAAATAAAATATTTAATATCTAAATAATTGTTTAAAACAACACAACTTCGAAACCGCTTTTATCAAATCTTTTGGAAAATAATCATAGCGAGCAAACTACCCTTTTCAATAAAAATGGCTGATTTTGCATTAAAATTTTTGTTTTCAGGGTTTTTTCAGGAAACTGATAGCTTCCAAAAGCAACAATGTTTTCAGCAATTGATGACGCAACAATTTAAAAACTAGTTCGTTAAATTAGTTGAAATAGCCAAGACAAAAATTCGTTTTCGTGTTTGCGGGGTTTTCCGTGTACTTATTAATAAGTTATTTTGTTATAGCACACAACTAGAGATAGGGAGAACATAATCAAAATGAAGTATTTCCAGAAATTGTAGATGGCATAACTATTAATCGGTTGATGCATTCAAATTTGTTAGTAAGTCAATTTGATTCAAAGTTCTTTGCTATATAAGATAATATTCTGTATTTTCATGCATTTAATACAAATGACGATATAACACCTAATTTTGTTGGTGTATAAAACGTACATTATGGCATTGAATTCAAGGCTATATTGTGATATTCAAAACAATTGAGGTATAGTATGGAACAAATGAATCAATTAGAATATGAAATTGTTTAAATCACCACTGTGAAATCAAAAATGATTGTGATTCTATACATCTATCAAATAGCGATTAGACAAGTCAAGGTGCCTTCCCTTTGCTCCATCGATTTGTTTTAACACTTTTTTATTATTACTTGGTGTAGGATAATTTATCATCAATATCTAGTATTACTTTATCCAAAAAAAAGTATGTTCCTGATGGTGAAAATAGATATAACATAAAGTAGCTCAAAGTACGTGGGAGCTTTTTACAACTTTTGGTAATTTTATATTCTCTAAGTATTCCGATTGTTAACCAATTTAAAGAATGACATAAAATAAAAACTCAAATCATAATCTCGAACGACAGTCGACAGCAATAAAACTATCGAGCAAATACGTTCGACCCGAGTCGCTTTCGAGTTCGATTGTTATGGTTCCATAATGCCAACACTTCTCGATAATCTAGTACTTCTTCGGGCGAACTGGAACGAAAATTTACTTTCGAGCTCGGTTCGAAATACATAATGCGAAACAAGGTCGAGTCGATAGAATTTTGATCGAATCGAGATGCGTAATGCCACCCCAGGTCCGATTAGTTTCCTCCAATGCCTACCTATATACAAACGCTCAGTACAGAATTGAATTAAATTGGAGTTGATGTAGTTTTCAGTTTTTGGTCATATGACTTTCCTTAGTGCAACGTTTCGAAGGAATAGCCCCTCATCTTCAGAGGAAAGCAAGGTTTGAACATAAATTAGTTATAGTTTTCTCACAATACAAATATTTTCCAAATTTTGCAAGGACCACAAATATTTTCTTATTCAAGTAGAATGTAATATTTAGTTTGTTTCCGCGAGTGACTCTGTTCTACACTAAAATGGAAAACGCGAGTGGCTCTGTTCTACACTAAAATGGAAAACGCGAGTGGCTCTGTTCTACACTAAATGGGAAGCAAAAGACAAAAATAGATTTGTTTTTTTAACCTGAACAAATACATCGCAAGAATAAATTAGCTTGGATACTAACAAATATTTCAGATTAGTTGAAGATCTCATGGCACATCTTTGAAATGGATTTGGAAGTATCAGGATAGATCTGAGGAATGGTAAATGATGATTAGTGCTGTGACGTTATTTGTATATAGGGCGAAATTTTGATTTCTTGTATCTTTATTATACATAATGCAACTGATAATGTTTACGCCATAATTAGTATAACCACTGTGGTATAATATAAAACCTTGCAAAAGAAAATAAACTTTCACTAGAATTTTGTTATTCAAAACATAGTTGCTCTCGGTGATGCTACGAGTACAATATGAATATGAATTATGTTAAAAATCTATTTTCTCTCTACTAGGTGGATTACTTGGTAATCTGCGCATTCATATACCATCCAACGTCTATCTCATGACTGAACGCAATACTTAATCCAACGGATAAATAGGGGTAGATGGGGTAAAACGCACCCCCTAAGGAAATGTGATCATAACTCAGCTATAGAACATCAATTGGAAGACTTTAATTAATGACATCGTCTAGCCAACATTTTCCTCTATAATCACAATCATAACGCTTTGCAAGGTATTCAGAAACATGAAAAATATTCAATTTTTCAAAATCATTGAAAATTACCTTTTCAAAAATAAGCGGGGCAAAACGCACCTGTGCGGGGGCAAAATGCACCACAACAACGGGGCATAATGCATTACAACAACGGGGCAGGATGCACCGCAATAGCGGGGCAGAATGCTCGGTGACCAAGCAAGTAGTTTTGTTTTCTAACGGGATATCACAAAAGTGTGCCATTAAATAGCCGAAGGTTAGGCAATTAGCATGTTTTCAGAACGATTTTTCTGTTTTGGATTGAAAAATCAGCTAAATTAAAGAAGAGGGCATTTTGGCCCCGATGGAGCAGAGATATAAATTTAGCAAAAAGTAAACTAATTAGTAGATTTTTCATATATAGTGCGACTGAATAATGAGCAACGGTATAAATAGAACTGGACTGCACTGATATAATAGTAAAACAGCATTTATAAGAGCTGAAAATCCTTGTTGCACGAGCCACAATAATTACACGAGAAAAGCATGTTATTGTTTTTTGTTTATTTCTCGAGTTGCTGTTGATGTACGGTTATCAAACTTTGACAGTGTAAGATAACTATGAAGGACTTTCGACTGGTTTTACCCTTTTCTAGAAATTTTCAGCAGTTTTCGTTATAAACAAGGGGTGCATTTTGCCCCGGGGTGCGTTTTACCCCATCTTCCCCTACATCAACTCCGGGCAAAATTTCACTTTGAAGTGAATTTACACATCGTTTTGTCTTTGAAGTAATCTTACGCATTAATTTTTGATAAATAATAAATTTATTATTAAGTAAATTCACAAAATGTCTGCGGAATCGAATGCCTTGAAACACGCAGATGTGTTTTCACGATTTTGTGACGATGTAACAATCTCATTTTTAGTTAGTGGAAATTGATAAGCGATGGATAAAAATAAAAAAAATGTTTAATATCTCTGCCGTTCGTGAACGGATTTTGACAATCTATAGCGTGTTCGTGCGACTAGATTGCTTTGTTCGAAAGTTATTTGCTTTAAACCCTTTGTGTTTTAACAAAATCTTTCATATCTCAGAAAGTAAACAACATATCGAAAAACAAAAATAATATTGTCAAATGGCAACGTTAGGCCTTTAATTTGAAACGTAATTTCGTTAATAGCGGTTCAGCGGTTGCTGAGATAATTACATGACATTAGTGCACATACATACCCCCCCCCCCACACACACACACATACAGACATTGTCCCAATTTGTCGAGCTGAGTCGATTGGTATATGAGCCTCGGCCCTCCGGCCTCGGAAAAAGTTTACAAAGTATGATCGAATCCTATACATATCTTTTGTAAGAAATGTAAAAATCAAGTTCTCCTCCTCACTCCCCGCCTTACTATATCAACAATATTATTAACCCAAAAGCTTAACTTAGTGAAGTTCTAAGATGTCACAAAGTTTCCAGATATGGATAAAACAATGGAATTTCATTAATTGAAACCTAAAAAGGTGCCCGGGTACCGCGTCGGACACAGAACGGTTATGAAGCAAAAAAAAAATAAATTGCGTTACAAAAACTTAATCTGGTTTTTCACAGCTGTCAATTTGCGCATCATTTATTTTCTTTGTTGTGGCGTGTGCAATCGTCTGCCTAACCGCAAACCGAATAGCTCCGTACGCTCATTTCGGACAAAAGTGGCGAACGTCTTGAAAATATTCGTGTTTTCACCCAAACAAATATCATTTCATAAAATAGGAGCCTCAAGATTTTTAAAATACTTATCTGGTATTTTTTCACTTTTATTTGTTGCTTTAATCACGGTTTTCTATTATAATGAATTTTGTTTGGAGGATGACAAAAAAATGAAACACGTATCTCCTTTCTAAATAAAATAAGGAATTTAGTTTAGCTGTCAAAATTAATGTTTTGGAATGGCGATTCCACGAATATGTACGACAGTCAGTAAGTATTACGATTTTCTGCAAAAACCCAGGGAGATCGAATTACCCCCACGGTCTTAATAGCCTCCCTAAACTTTGTGTGACAGACCACCTATCGTCGTTCCGATGGATATTTAGTTTTTAGTTTTAGAATTTTTTTTATTAACATTCTTCAGAATTTCATTTAGTTGTCAGTGACTGTCTATAGTCATCAGAAGTTAGTTACTTATGCAATAAATTGTTAAGCCATTTTCAAAGCAAAATTCTAGCTATGGGTTTGTTTGTAGAACAATATGCTGAAAATAGTAAGTATATATATTAAATATTTTTAAAGTTATAACATGTTGATTGTGGATGGCTCTGTAATGTCTATTCTTCAATGCAGAAATTTATTTTTTTGCTTTTGTTTTAATACCAAAACCACTTGAATAGTAATCATTTCTCACCAATTTCTTGATTATACTCACAAAAAATCAACTGTAGTTAATTTGAAATACAGACACAATTCTTTTATGGTGTTCCAAAGCCCGCCAGTCAGTCGTTCAAGATGAATCAGTTTAAGAGCATGCTTTAAAATCGTGCCATTTCAGAACAATTCAGCTGGTCTATTGTGTATCACATAAATTTCGCTGCTCGCGGGCAGATAGGCACCATCACAAAGACAACTTCGTTAAGCACAACAAGACAAATGATTACCTTGCATGACCTGGTTCCCATAAAAGCCATAGCTTGAAGAGTCCTGTACAAGGAAAGAGCTGTACTTGACATGCAATAACGCTATCTAATGCACACGAGATATTGTTGTAGCTATATTGTAGAAAATGATAGGTAGGCGTGCTCTGCTCATTCATTGTCCACCTTCAGATAGCAAAGAAGTGAAGCAGTGCTTAGCTGTAGTTGAAAGAATGAGATGTGTGTTTTAGTGCATAATTGTCTTTGGCCAACGCTTTAACGCAGATGTTCATTAGTTATCAAAGTAGTGTGCCGTCATGAGTGATAATCTTTTCCTTTTTTTTTTGCAAATGAATTAAGGAGCACAAAGTTCGTTTTATACAGAATTTTACTTCAAAAATGATGGTTCACAAAAGACTAATCCCAAACAGGCTATTATCAAACCAAAGCCAAAAGTTGCAGCCACCTAACATAAGCAAATGCCACTTAAAAATCTTAACAATCATCTCTATAGCATCTGCTTGGAAGTATAACCGAGGAAACCCCTTCAAACTCAGCTATAGTAGTCTCATTACAACCTACTTTTGAAAGCACCAACCGGAAACGACCGAGCAAAGCGTCCGACAGAATGAAGCGTTTTATTTGCGTTTCAAACGTTCCTACTGCTCCTGGCTCTTAAATCGGATATGGCGGAGAGTCGTCCCCGTCTCTACCACTACTACTACTACTGTGCCGCGGGTTCATGCCGCAGAACGTCGGCTAACGGGTAGCTGAAAAGCTATTCGCTGTCGGACCAATTTCCGGGTGTTTTATGGCTTCTGCCTCGATGCGGAACAACCTGCTCTCTGTTTCCTAAGCGCTGTCGAAATGAAGCATAACTTTCCGACCTCTGGCTCTGTTGCTTCGGCCGTGTCGAGGAGTAAGGCTAAATTTGAAAAATACTGCGAGCATTTTTTGTAATCCTTTTGGGGGATCAATAAATTTTGAACGTGTTGGAGGCGGAAGTCGGTTAGGTGGGGGGGGGGAAACCCGAGGGAAACGAACTCGTAAATGATCTTAATTGCCTTCATTATTGGAAAAGTGGCATTCTTTCGCGTTTTTGTGCTCTAGGAGCCTATGGATTGAGGGGCGAAGCGCGAATTATTCAAATACCATTCACCGTTTGATTCCGGAATATTGTGTGGATGCGGAGTGGAACACCGACAAGGTTAATGGCGGTATCGTTAAATTCCTGAATAATCAATAGACTTCACAGCACGCGTTGGGCATCCAATACGACGCGCTTTTAATATAAGTTAATAGATTTTGATAGTAGGTATAAAAGACATTTGGATCGCGTTTTAAAACTAATATTAATCAAATTTTGTGTTGGGTTTGGAAACACGAAAAAATATTTAAATAAATTTATTCGCAAAGAACGTATGAAATCTTGACTAACTTAGAAGTGTTACAACAATGGATATTCAAAAATACAATGCATTCAAGTACCGAACCGCTAATCCAGGATGTTGCTGGAAAATCACCTTGGATTTCATTCTAGAAAACCAGTTAATAGTCACTTAATACAAAAATATTAATTTTTGCCTTACAGTTACTATTTTCGTCTTCTGCTGAACATCCCCTTTCAAATGACAGCCATATTGATTATGGGTTTCACTGTTTTTTTGGAAAAGGAACCTGCCATTTTGGTTTTCAAAATGGCGTCAAGAATCCAGTTTTAGGCTTTTGCTGACCACCCGCTTTGCAACGATACTATTATTGATGGTGGTTTGCACTGCTTTGTGATATTCCTCAAAACACCATCTTTATTTTGATAATGGTATCAAAAATAAATTTATGTCTTCTTGGGTGGTCAATCCCCTTTCGATTACCACACATATTGATGATACTTACTGTTTTGTGGTAACCGAAAACCGCCATCTTAGTTTTCAAAATGGCGTCAAACGTCGTACCGTATGATTTATGAACCCAAAAGGCTG